>NW_023365833.1:0-33369 GCF_000003815.2 Branchiostoma floridae
TCATGTAGCAGCCGTCACTCGTATGTATGTTGTACCATATAAGGTACAAGTGTAGGAATATGTTTATCAGGACTGTACACTTTATCTCTTTTATACATTTTGCCTGACCCTTACCTCTTCAGTCCTCATTAATTACATCAGTGAAAACCGGACTACAGGCCCGTTTGAGAGCTCCTCATGAATTAGCAAACTTCAAGCAAACAGAGAAACTTACGACATTCTATAGACGACCATCCCTTCCGGGCTCAGCCATCGCGACGACGCCCCGCCCTCCACAGCGGCGGCCCGGCGCACCGTGTTGCCGAACGCGAGCGGCGGCGGCGGGACCAGGCTGTCCGGCACCGGGACCCAGCGGTCCGTCAGGCCGCTCAGCGTCGAGTTGTACCACGAGAACGCGTACTCGATCGTCACCGACATGTTCTGGGGTGACGTGAAACAGCAGACATAATAAGGTATGCTTATACATCATTCGTGGCGTTAAGAACAGCGCTGAGACTCAGTCTTCGACCACTTTAGTCTCTATTCGTCTATTTTTTTCAGGAACAAACAGGAAGTCCGACCACTTCTCCTGTAAAATCTTTCTTTGCTCTACCCACCCCCACACCAAAGGAGTTTTTATTTAAATTGGCAATCAGCAACAAGGGTTTTATTTTGAGCCGGTTATAGGGTGAGTTGCCCTGATCTGAAAGTCGAGTTTCATTGAGCACTTTTGACTTGAAACAACCGACAGGAGTCCGGCGTGGTTATACTGGCGGACAAGGTGTTTACACTACCTGACCTGATATCGTTAGGTGCAAAGTCATAACAGGCTGCTGAAGCAAAATCCAAGACCAAGATTGTGTTAAATGATACCAAGGACGTATCACAACATACTATCAAATCTAAAGCTATACACTCAAATGCCAAATACCGCATGTTCCTCAGAGAGCTGACCAACGTGACGAAGGTAGGCGGATGTAGCGATATCAAATCCGCCAGCTGGAAATAGAAAGGAATGCAAAGTTGTGAAAAATGGTACGCAAACAGCTAGCGATAGGTAGCTAGCGATAGGTACAACACATGTGTATTTCAAACACCGACCAAGGCGTACTGGTCTGAGATTTGTCCTTCTAGCTGAGATTCTCTCTCCTATTGTATGAAGGAAAGTTGCCAGACAATCACGTCAATCAGTCAACGTGATTGGCTAGTATTTTTCCCTTCAAAAGCGCGAAGGAGAGTATCTGATTGGCTGATAGCTGGCCAGCGCTAAACCAGTGAAGAACATGTCGCAGTGCAGTACGCCGGGCCTGTGCGCCGAGTACGCTCAAAACACACGCTCCCCAAGCAGAGGTGCGGCTCCGATTGTTTTTGAAGTGTTTAAGTAGTCGTTTTTGTCTGGCCAGTGGACATGAGGAAAACGCTATAAGATAGAAAGCCCGACAAAAACGTCTAAAACACGTCAAAAACAGCCTTGAAGCCTACGCTTGGAGAGTATACTAAACACACTAGCAGCGGACCTGACGTGAAAGGATGGTTGGTGGTACTCTCCAAGCAGAGGTTGGTGGAAAAAAACGTGACCTTTCCCTTTCATAATTCTTTTTTTAACCGGCATTCCCAAAGGTCTGACCGTTTACAAAATTATATTCAGCTGCTTGAGTAACTGTTTTTGGCATGTCGTATTACCTGGATGTTAAATCTTCCTCGACATACCTTTATTTTCCCATGAGTTGCTCCCGTCATACCCCGGCAGAAGGGACTCTACCGGCTGCCGCAGCCTCTCCGCCTCCAGCCACGTGTGCGTGCCGTTGGGATCTTCGGTTGGGTTCAGCAACCCCTGCAACCCATTCGATTAGCCTGGTATCCAGCCGTAGTATAGCTCCCGAATCTGTTCTGTTCTCTTCGCAAATACAAAGAGGGCAGAAGAGATTCGCGATCTATAATACGGCTGGATACCAGGCTCTAGATGTAAACGTACGTGACAGGAAATGCTGAAAAGTCTTCCGTACACGCAAAAGTAAAGATATTAAGGTGGGTTCACACGTGCATATATACTAAAGTCCGTTTGAGGTCCGTATGGAAGTCGTAGCCTCTACCAGACTCCACAGGCCGTTGGAAAAATAGCAGCAATCGGACAAATATAGACAGATAACATGCCAAGCGAGTTAGCTGGCCGAGGATTATGGTTTGCGACCCAGCTAATTCGTTTGGTAAATCATCTGTCTATATTTGTCCGATTTCTACGACCAGCGACCTGCGGAGTCTGGTATAGGTTAAGAATTTCAAACGGACTTGATAATATATGTACGCACGTGTGAACCCATGGCCACCTCTACATTAGTGATTATATGCGTACACTACATTCGTTAAAATTTCATGTCTACCTATGTATTGAATTCTGAATAAACAAAAGTAACCACATTTATAAACAAAAAGTGATGCTTACATCGACATATTGGAAGTCCTGGGCTCCTGTAGAAAGATACAAAATACTTCACCTTAAAACATGTCATACTGCGAAGCTTCATGCAGTTGTGTGGAACGAAAACCTATTAATTCCGACATATTTGCTTTTCACACTGGAAATGAATTCGAACAATCAGTCAAGCATGACTCATCTACTATTGACTATTTATTGGTTTAGCTGTTTAACACGCACAGCCAGGATTGCCCAACTAGCCTGTAGCTATTACAAAGACCTAGCCCTGCTGACAAGGACAATACAAATTAACTATCTACACGTAACTTCAAAAGAGGCTATGTGTCCATGACAACTGACCTGTATCAGCTGTGCAGTCGGCACCTTCGTAACACAGTCGACTGTCCCCTGAGTTCCCGGGGCAGTGGTCATTCCCGAAGATGTCCGGTTCGTTCGGACACTCGCGATCCCGCGTCTGTCGGCCCAGTCCGCAACCAACGCTGCACTCGGACCAGGGGCCCCAATCCGACCAAGGCTGTATCTCTGTGGAACACAATCAGAACAAATACGATTTCCTTAAAAAACATTTTCAGGTAGTACTATACCATCTGTTCTGTTCAGCTGGTTAGGTTTCCACGATCAGCACACCACTTAAATCGAAGAACCATAAAAACATACCATCCATGTCATTTTCATGTTTCACTTAAAAGTTTTTTGTACACAACATACAAAAACTGATGAACATAAAGTATAAGTGATCAGAATATTAAGAAATTAAATGAATGTAAATATAATTGATGTTTCAGTAACAGTGAATAAAAGGAAGGTAGAATTATGAAGCCATAATGGTAGAAAAAAACCAAACCATCGTTTCCAGTTAGACGAGCAGATAGTGGCTAAAACGATGACTTGCCTGTGCATGTACGTCCATCGGCGTCCAAGTAATGTCCATCTTCACAAGAACAGACGAAACTGCCCCATGTGTTGTGGCATTGGTGGTCGCACGCATCGATGGACATCTCACATTCATCCACGTCTTGATGATAAAAAGAAGTAAGAAAAAAGTTAAACATTCTCTTTGAAATAAATTGCGATTAATAAAAACATCGGCAATCCCAAAGAACACGATAACACTAGACTGTTTCCTAAAAACCCGTCTTAGGCTGAGGTCCCTAAGCCTTTGTCTCTACCAGGCTGTTCGACCAGCGATCCACGGAGCCTGGTAGGGGCTAATGTAGCCCCGACCGGGCCCCGAAG
Organism: Branchiostoma floridae; assembly: GCF_000003815.2. Taxonomy (NCBI): domain Eukaryota; kingdom Metazoa; phylum Chordata; class Leptocardii; order Amphioxiformes; family Branchiostomatidae; genus Branchiostoma; species Branchiostoma floridae. Next base: position 3,653 of record NW_023365833.1, read on the forward strand.
CCACAAGTTTGTCCCAGTAGACTGGCGGATACCAGTGTTCTTCACGGGTAGGTCACCGCGTTTATATGTTACCTGGTCCCGGCTTGATTTTAAGTCCGACTTAAGTTCAAACCGATGCTCTGTCGGGCCAACAAATATCCCGGAAGCTGCAAGGAGATCCACGAGACCATGTAGGCCCACGCCCGAAAGTGCCAAAAATAGCCCGTGAACTCAGTTAACCACGGTTACCAAGCAAGCAAAAATATTTTGCAGCGGTCACTACGGAGGATGGTACTCTACGCTATTACTTACCCTCACATCCTTTGGAATCACTTTTCAAGCTGTATCCTTCCAGACACGAACAGTTGTGGCTCCCAAACGTGTTGTGGCAGGTCTGGCTGCACCCACCGTTATCAGTGGCACATTCGTCCACATCTGGAACAAACAAATGTTTAATCTAAAAAAAAAACGTTGGATGCACAATCATATTGCAACATGTTTAAACCATACAAATGTGCGTGCTTGATTGATGCTCAGTTATCGATGTGCTGAATGAGTGATTAAACGAGTGAGTGAGTAAATAAGAGTGAATGAATCACATTTACAGTGAATTAATGAGTCAGTAAGTCAGTGAGTGAGAATATGAAGGTGAAAGAGTGAATTAATGAACGATTGAGTAATGTATAAATGAGCCAGTGTATGAGTGTTTGTATGAATAAGTGAGTGATCTAGTGTGAATGAATGAATGAATGAATGGATGAATGAACGAATGAGGGAGAGCGAATGAGTGAACGCTGAAGCCTGAGCGATGTAACTCTGGTAAAACAAATAATGAAAATTAAATGATGAATGAATGAGTGAATGTATGAGTAAGCGAGTATGAGTGGGTGAATGAGTGAGTGAGTAGTGAGTAAATGAGTGAAATGAATGCCTGAGATATTTTGTTCACCTTCACACACAAGATCCTCTCCCGTCCAGTTGCCCTGTGGACTGCAGGTCCTGTTGACATCTCCGGAAGCTGCTCGGAATCCCGGAACACACTCATAGGAATAGAGGCAGTCGTAGAGGCTGAGTTCAGGTTCGACAGTGTGTTCTGGTCTCGGGGGGTCTCCACAGTCGCGCTGGAATATGTCTGAGTGGATAACAGAAACATGACTACCATCCTGTTGTTGTTGTTTCACATTTGGTTATTTCTATTCACTAACTGTACATGGGTTACGTCAATGAAGTTTAGACATCCATGTAATAAGATGATATGCGCCAAATAGCATTTACACACAAGCAACTGGATATGATTTGGGAAATGGTCGGACGTTTCAGATAACATCCGCTATTTTTCGCCTGTGACACAGAAGAGATCTAGTTTTAGAGCGAGTTTATATCTTAATTATGAATTGATATGCAAAGGATATGAATTTTAGTATTCCAATAGGACAAGAGTAGCTTCCTATTGGACTTCTAAAAATTGCCTTTATCTCCTTTGCATATCAATTCATAGTTGTGATATAAACCCGGTCTAAAACTAGATCTCTTCAGTGTTTTTTTTATCTATGCTGTGACCACACCTCTTCTTTAGCAGCTGTGCTGACATTTACAATGCATCACGCTGGCGAATATCGGTGAGGTGGGCATTAACTATTCGTTTAAAGTTCTTCAAGTTTCTGATATTTACAATGTCCTTTGGTAGACAGTTCCATAGCTTAACTGTGGCTGGGAGAAAAGTGTCACTGACGAAAGATAACGGATGCTATCTATAATGTCTGAACGCTTTCAAAATGATATCCAGTTGCTTGAGTAATCGCTACTTGATGTACATGGGCAACTTTTATGTTTGTGCCCTATCAACTTGATACTGTATTACCTTGTACTTTTATATATAATACAGATGTTGTTCGCCACTGTACTTCGGTTGAAATCACTGACGACGTGAACAAAGTCTGTCTGTTGCACAAGATCAATATTTCACTCATGATAGCTAATGTTTGGGAACAGGAGTAAACATGACCACACTGGAGAGGAAAAGGCCTTGTGACCATACCTGTTTCACAGATAAAGCCATGCTGGGCATCACATCCTGTATCCCTCCACTCATTGTGATCGTCCCGATTAGCCATACGGATACAGTCTTCGTTGTCGTTGGAGGTTGGTCCGCCAGGTCCCCAGAAACTCCCCACTGGCTCTTCATCGTCCCACACGAAACGTCCTTCCTCCGCCAAGTCGTTCAGTCCGATCCATGTGTCCATGTTGTGTTTGACACAGTTCCGCAGTTCCACGACGAAGTTGCTGGTTTCCTGGTCTTTGGGGAGAGCCAGGCGAGAGTGGTGACACGCGCAAAGGGCTTTGGCTTCTGCGTATGACACCCTCTCTTCGAAAACTCGGAAACATCTGGAGCCGTGCCTTCGCCAGTCAGGACCGCAGGTGACACCGGCCGCTGTGTGGGGAGAGGTACGTGTTGAATAGATATACAAAGATGACAAATTAAGAATGTTTTCTTAATTTGTCATCTTTTTATATAATTGGTTTTTGGTCGCAGTTTCATTGATACAGATATTAACATGTTTTATCATATGGGACACTGTTTTTGTTTCACATCATAAAATATAAACTCATAATTAAGGTATAAAACATGCTCTTTAACCAGTTTCAGTGTAACAAAATGCTACTTGAAACCTCTGAAGGTTTCCAAATTCCAAGTAAGGGCTTTTTGACGGCCTGCATGTCTAACATTCATTAACGTGAGGCGTGAGGCACTGTTTGGTGCATGAAGCGGACGGAAATCAGGAATATATAGATCACAGCATTTTACAAATTTCTCACAGAAACAAGATTAGACCAAAAAAAGCAAAAGTATATTTGAGTGTTAAAAACGGACATTACTTTTCATCAAATGGTGTAGATAAACTTGCAAATGTATGTAATTATAATGTATGTCATTGTTATAAGTAACTGCGTAGATATTTACCTTTAAATTGCCATACATTGTACCCGTTACACTTGTTGTGCAATAAAGATTGACTGACTCTATTGTCCACTGTGGACAATGTTCACCCCTCGGCCGGCTACACCCCTTGGCTAGCTTTTTATACTATCTTACGCCACCGTAGGATCTGCTTGGAGATTAGCTGCCCTACCATTTGAACACCGGAGTACTTCCATTCGCATACTGATACGCTCTTGCCACTCCGAAGGACGGAACCGTACGTAGCGGGCTGTTACAGGTTCACTAAGCAGATGTTGGACGGTGCAGTGCCTATTGCTGTTGCCCTCAAACTCCTTTGTGAGGAAGAGGAAATGTGTGTATATGATAATGATGAACCAAAAACCAAGGTATTCAATAAGATGTTGGAACGGTAAAAATAGAGTGTGGACAGGTCACAGTGCAAGACAGTTAAACCAACAAAAGAATACTGTTAAAAATGAGGAGGATATAATATACTGGGAATTAGAAAAAAAAGATCTCATTAATTCACTAGTAAATGTTGAAAAAATATCTATAGGCGACCTTTTCTTGTCCTTGTTCAGAGTACGTGTTCCAGTTGTTGCCATTAGAGCTAAAGTCTAGTTTGTAACGTTTGACCCACTGGTCGTAACCAGGTCTCCCTTGCGTAATGACACCCGCTACCTTGGTCTCTGTGCGCAGGTCAACCTAGAGAAGGACGACAATTATAGGACATGTCTTTGCAGCCCCAAAACACATTAAAACGAAGAAGAAGAAAAGAGTATGCTTTGCCACATCAAAATGTATATATGAAGGAATTCGAAAGATGCTAGCCGATGTTACTGCATCAGCTGATAAATATAGCACTATTCAGAAACACGAGTCATGCATAGGACATGCATATGGTTATGTCAATTTATGGGAAAATGTAGATTTGATCGGTATGTGTTGTGTTCAGTTGTCAGCACTGGCATAGCTACGCTGTCGAAAATGTTAAACGGTTACCTATTCCGGTGTTACTCTCACCTGAAGCCATTGATTTTTGTCCTTGTGTTGAGCACACCAGGCTCCTCCCCACCCAACGCCACTTGTGTCAGCATTCTTTTGAGAGTTTAGAAGTGCTTTATCAGTAGAGCAGTCATCAAAAGTTGAAAATGCGGTTTTCTCAACATCATCATTCCACCCAACAGACGGTTCCAAGCTGGTGCATGTCTCTGTAGCACAATGACAGATGTAACACCTTCAGTACGGTGGTCAATACAGTATTTGTTTTGTACATGCACTTAAGGAATGATTTCAGGTTATTTGCTGATAACTGAGTCCAACTTGAAAACAGAGGAAGATCAATTTGGAAGCTTAGCATAATATCAATCAGCAGAATTAAGTTATTTCTGTAGTTTTGATCAGTATACAAATATTTTCAAAAAGATAGTGTAATCAGGCGTCCTTGTACGCAGACTTGTTTACGACGCACAATATATTATGGAGGATGACGTGATAAAAAGTTGGCACGCATGTAACGGTATTTGTCGTTTATGATACGTCATGTAAATGTATCATGCAAAGATAAACCGTTGATAAAATTAAAAAAAATATCTACAACCATTCTCGAAACAACATTTTGGTTACTTAGACGAAATAAAATAAACAGGGAATCAAACTATACTTGTCTGACACACTCTTAGTTGCAAATACTTGAAAAGTTGGGAGAAAAACTTCAATGTGCTTGGTAATAGCAGAGCTCGAGGTCTAATTTTACGGGCCAACACCGACCGACCCCATTATTCATCTTAACTTTGATACCATGCCACGCTAACAATCGGTTACAACACACCGTTTGAAACAGGCGGGAAAACGCAGAGAAGACAGACGAGCAGGCAGCAGACGACAGTCCGCCGGCGCCAGCTCATCTTGGAAGTTCCGCTGAGACCGAGAAAGCGCTACAACCCAACCCAAGCTCGTATGTTTCTCTTCGCACGCTCTGAACAAAATTTCATTTGTGATGAACGGATGAGTGTGATAGATATTCCAGACGTAGGCAATTTTTCTGCCCCCTAAAAATTAGCGTAATTAGTGGCGCTACTTAGGCCTGAGAGAGGCGTGGCCGCACGGCACAGCAATTTGGCACACAAAGGAAACTATTTCATCAAGTAGAAGGTTGGTAAGAATAAGACTGCAACTAAATTATTCATGCGACAACAATGTGATGCACAAATATGCTTTATTAAAAACTTGGCCAGGTATTAACCTGAACCCCCCTGGCATGCGACTTACATGTAGCCGTTGTTACTTTCTTGCCGCCAACACTACAAGTGTTAATCTTTGTTTGTTCTGTGTTTGTTTGTCTGTTTGTTTGATAAAAGGATCACGAAGTAAAAAGTAATGTTGCTGTTGACGTTAGTACCCGAAACAGGTTGATAAGAATTAAGATAATCACTAACTTCACCAATGTCAGTTTCCACGGCGTCATGGAGTTTACATTGGCTGGTGTATGAAAACAGAACTATGGAGTTGTTTCTCAACCCCGTACCACAAGTCTAAAGGAACTTATTTCCAGTGCACACTGTTGTCCTCTTCAATGTTTGAGTAGGCTTCAATTTTTTTTCACAGCACCGTACAAACGATACTTAACGTTAACAAAAGTGTTCCATGTATCTGTGGAGCTCCCCTACGAGCAAGCAAGTCTGAAGGCCATGTGCGTTAATTCCGACACAACGCAGGGAAATAATTTCCCGTCAATTGATACCCCACATAATGATAATTGCTTTATTACGACCAGGGAGGGGCATTGTTATAGCGTGCGTCTGAAATATCAATTTTTCAATCTACACGTACAATAGAGGGCGGGTCCTCTCCAAAATCCACCCAGAGCACATTACTACATCACTGATCATTGCTACCTGACGGCGAGCGCAGTGTGAAACCGTAGCGACCAAAACTACTCGTCACGTGTAACCCCATATAATGCGAAACGTGACAAAATCGTTAATTGTGCGGATCCATGATATTTGTTGAGTGATCTATGAAATGCTTGGTCTCCCAGCGGTCACTAACTCTAATAAAAGCAACCCTCAACGCTGGACTTCATAGGACCGCGGTCATGGCAATGTTGTTGCGTAGGGGTTAGCGGTAGATTACTCAATACAGTAGAAGCCAGTTAATAGCACAACGGATAAACGCACACTTCTGTTAACTGCACAGAATCCCCAAATTCCAAACCGGTGCGGTCCAACTAGATAGCTTTGCATTATTGCACAATCCGGATAATTGCACGAAATTTACTGGCAAATAGGCTGTGCAATTAAGCGGCTTCTACTGTATAAGCAAAGGGTAGTGAGGAATTGTGGTTTAGTGGAGTTAGTGGGCATTGTAGCCTATCACATGTCCCGTTCTCTGTCCGTACTCTTCACTCTTGCAAAATTATTTCCTCTGCCACCCACAGCTGAAATAGGTGGACAAGGAACTTCAAAACCTTTCTCATGCCCCTATTCCTAATTTCCTTGCGACATGTGGTTGGTGGGGAGTGTGAACAGAGAACGGGGCATATGATAGAAAAAATAAGATTACACTATGCAGCTAACAATCAGTCATACACGTCGACAAGAACTACACGAATTTTCAACAATGTACATGTACTTTTATTGCTTGATGTACAAATGTATTTATCAACCCTCTATATAATTGGATGTCAAAGAGAAGATTACAAGTGATAACTGAGTGAGCAATAGTCGTATCATAGAAACCTATATATCAACTTATCTAAGTTACACGTATAGTTACAATCAATGATGACAATATAACATTATGTAAGAAATACGATTTCAAATCATCTGTGGCTGTATGTTAATTAATCTAAAACAATATATATACTCTGAAATACATTATGATGCAAGTTCAAACAAAATAGCAGCAGTTTATATTAAGTAACAATGGGAACAAAGTGGATGCAGTGAGTTCAGTGCTAGCAAAATCAAACTTGACATTGTATAGTGCCTAATTATACCTAGTGTCGTGGTATCTGTAAGACACATAACATTACAGAATAGAATCATCCCCATATCCAAGTACAAAAAAGGAAAGAAAACTGAATTGAGTCAGTTGTTGCCTTTCTGTGAGAAGAGATTACCATTGCAACCCCTGTGTACATACATGTAAGTAGCATAGTGGCCCAAAATAGACCTGTTGGTCATGCTGAAATTAGGATTAGGAAACTGTATAGCTTCAATGCTCTGTACTTTGCACAATTGTTGTGCAAGAAAGTTATCAGTATGGCATCATAGAATACAGTAATGGAAGCAGATGTTAATGAACATTTTATATTCTCTATGGCTATGAGATTAAGACTAGCTATATTTTACATTGTATGTTGCTAGAGGGATAATAATTTGCCAGGGGAGTTCAGCCACCATATAGTTGATAATAACAACTGGTTCAAGCTACTAAACCTTGAACTATCAATCATTTAAAGTTTCTAAGCACATGGAACAAAGCAATTTTGTATACAGGTGTGTAGAGGTCATATGCTGAGATATTGGTAGAGAAAGCACACACAGTATTAATTGATACAAAGTTTCAAAAAGTAGCTGCACAGTTTACCTTCAAAATTGCATTTCCACATTTAAATCCAGAAGTTGATGCATTTTATACTATGTACAATAATGTACACAACACATTTCTAGTGTTAGGGTTAAAGCATAATAAATTTGTATTCTTTACCACTCCCAAGACAAGTTCGTGGTGAAAACCGCGAACATTAAACCATCGTGAAAGTTTCTGCATTTTACAGTATTACCATGCAAAGCCATGACGCAGCACAAATGTTATTCTTTGATGCATGTCTGCACCCATTCCATAACAATGAAAGACTTTACCCTACAGTGGTTCATTAAAGCCCTCCATTAATGAAATTGCCTACCATGCAATACTTAGCAATAATGCAATAAGATGTCATGTTCTTTTGATATGTTTGTACTTCATAGTGGCAGTATGATTGAGTCCTACAAACATTGTAAGGTTGATACGTTTGATTATCAAATGGTCAATGGAATAGTCTGGAAGAAGAGGTACATTAAGATCAGTAAAAGGTACAAAATTATTATCACTATGACAGTTCCCTAAATTGTCACAAAGCAGTTTGTACTAATAACAAACATTACAATCATTGTTACAGTAATGTTTGTATATATTGTAACTTTTGAAAGATAACTTTACAGCTTAAAGATTCCCCTTTCCTATCTTCCTAACTTGTACTAATATATTACCATACCTCATTTCAGATATAACACATGCAAACCTATATACATGTCCTTCAAAAAACAACCTTACATTAACCTCTGTACAACAAAGCATTCCTATCACAGTATACAGGCAGTATACATGTAACTATGTACATCATTAGCTTATAATGGCTACATGTACATGTATTGAAGGTCGCCTAATTCTAGCATCTCTATACAGCCCTACCGTTGGCATACAAAATCCTAAATTGGAAAGACAAGAGATATCTTTGATGTAGATGAATAGACTTAGATTTACTAGTAATATTTCATTTTCTTGTCCCCATTTAGACGTGGAATGATCCGAAACTGAGTGAAATCAGGGCAGTACCACTGCAGTTTGGGGGTGTCCGAGCTTTACCTCCTCTTGCCAGCAGAAGGAGGGAGGGGGGGTCTCCTTTTGCTGCCTCCCTCCCCTGGAGCCGGAAGGGCCAGGATAGGGGGGCCGTACGGGTCAACCTGGAATTTAAAGAAAGGATGACAACACAGTTAAGAGAGCTTCATAGTACTTTATCTTGTCCAGTAAAGCAACCTCAATGAGGCCTGCAGGTTGATTTGAGCTTCTAATGAATAGACTTCAGTTCCCAAACAAACTACAGCTCCCAAAGGACCTAATTATGACATTCTGTGAATGGAACATGCGTCACAAATTATGGTTTGTGCTGGATAGAATGATTGTTGTATACTCAGTCTGGTGGAACTAAATGTAATCTTCTAAAAAGCACCTTTCAATTTAAAATGCATTTGTGCCTCAACAGTGCTGGCTATTTCTAATCAGCAATATTACCAGGTGTCATGTCATGCCAGAGTGGTTAATGTGAAAAAGAACCATTTGAAAAAAGCTTTTGAATAATACAATGTGCTAGAGGGTCTCTAGATCTTGAGGTGAAACTCAGTGCTTTAAAATATTGTAGTCTAACAACATACAGCTTATACCTTTGTAGACTGTTAACAATGGTCAATGGAAGAAAGAAGATAAATATTAGATTTAGTAACAGGTACTTACTATATACAAGTAATTTACATATTTCATATTATGTTTCTGTCACTTATTAAAAGCAACTACCATCAAAGTTAAAGACTAATAAACTACAAATGTTACACAGAGTAAGGGCAAGAGCTTAAAATCAAGATTTGAGAGCTTACAAGCACTTTAAACCTCCAACCTGACAATCAACTTGGGGAGGTGTAATGGAGGTTTAAACCAAAATCGAAATGACATTGCCCAACACTATACAAATGCTAAGTTCACATGAAGATGATGAAAAGAAGAAAGAAAACTTTAAGTAAGATACTAAATATCATTATTCTACTGGCAAACATTAAATGCAGAGAAAACCTTTAAGTTACCTCTACTTTAGGGTTAGAGCGCGGAGTGACCATCAGCACATCGGTCGCCTCCATCCCTTCCTGTTTCCTGGCTCTCGACCACGCCGCCTTCACCTCAACCTTCCGTCTCGAGGCTGGGGGAGGGGGAAGATGAGAATTTTAATATCATAGCCATGGCAGCTAATATTTCTATGATTCATAACAATTGAAGAAACACTTTGGAATTCAAGAGGATGCATGCTGACAGGATTCAACAAGTTGGCAATGTGTGTTTATATTGGCTAAAATGTGACTCTGTTAATGGCTCAAGTTTTGTGTTTTTAAAAGACTCAAAGTCTGATAAAGAGACTCAAATGTGTAGGATGAATAGGTCAAGATCATAAAATCATGAGATCCTACATGACAGTATTCATGCAAGTTTTGGCACTATTGCTTTTGTATTCTTCAGAGGGGAGAAATTCAAAGAGCTGCTCTGTATGTTTTCTAATACAGCTGCAGTGACTTGGAGGTAATGTAACCTGCTTGCCGTAAGTTGTAGTAATAAAGCTGAGGTTCTAAAGATCAACAATAGACAGCATGTACCTTTGTTGTTCATATAACCCTCTCCACTGGACACACATAACAGCTGATCCCTCTCCACATCATCCCACGATTGCACCTACAGAATATACACAAATATGATACACTGAGTTTAAAATTCATAAACAAACAAACAAAGGATTACATGTATCTCAGAGGGAAAAGATCCTGCTTTAGAAATATGTATGGTGAGGACATTGCTATAAAATGTGGATATAAATATGGAACAAATCCTGAGTTGCAAGCTATTTTGATTATCCATTCATGAAGACAATTGTTTCAAGTATATAATTATGTCAACATTGAGATTTACTAATATGGAGCTCCATCAGAAATCCCATTGAACATGAACATTTCAAGTATCCAGATGTTCAGGACATTCTTGTGAAGTCTTCAAGAACAATGTAGTTTTAGTGTGCCAAGAATGTTGAAGTTATGGGCAATTTTACTTTTTGAGCATCAAAACCCACCTTTTGTCCATCAGCAGTGTACAGTGTCCGTGCTGCTCTCTGCAGATTCAGACGAATTGTGCAGGATTCAAGCAGCTGGAGGAAAACAACATCACCAAACAGTTATTTTTGTTCTCTTTTTCCTTCAAATTTTTTCAGTGATGTGTTATTATTATGAGTGGTTTGGCATCTATTATTCATGGTGCATTAACTGCTTTTTGGCATGTCTTATTACCTGGATGTCTAACCTTCATTGACTCAAGCGGATTATCTTTCCATTTTTCCTCATTACCCTTACCTGCGGTAGGTTGGCTCCCCAGGCATACACAGCCTTGTCCGCTGACTCTCCATTGGGGTACACCAGCACACGTTTCTGTAGGGACAAAAACTGTTTATTGACTGGCCAGGGAAAAGTGATAGCATGGTTCTGAAAATTACATTTAAAATTGTTTTCTTTTATGTAAAACTATGTAATATGCTGTTTATTACTTGAACAAACCACAGTGATATAAAAAAAAACTCATGATGCTTGATACAATGAGCAGCAGCTACTGTCAAGGACACAGAAATTAGAACCCCACATACTAGGGAAACGAGTATATCATGCATTTGTAAGTCAAAGTTTGACACACCGACTTTTCGATATTGCATAATCATTTCACCAGTAGTCATATCAAAGCTACCTCTAAGTCAGTAAATTATGTTATCCTTAGCTACAATGCTCTTACATCACTCTAAACACAATATTCACAACAACACTGAATACCTTAAAGTTTGTAGTATTACTTGTACTGCTACTTGTGTATTGCTACATGTAATCGCACTGACCGTGGTCGGCTGCTCGTAGAGTTTCCTGTTGGTCCTGACGGTGCGAGGGCCCACCCCTGCCTTCTTACGCTCCACCTTCTGAACTGCCTTCACTTCAGACAGGTGGGTCTGGGGGAGAAACGATGTATGGCTTCATGATTAGTATGCTTTACTCTTTGCTATATTCAACTATGATAAACTGACTCAGAGAACATATAGGGCAATGGCAAACTAAAGATACATAAATATAGAATATATATGCCAACTTTTTTCCCTATGGATACTGTTAACATTAATAATTTTTACAACATTGATCCATGATATTATTTAATAATAATGGACAGTACATAACATGACTATGATGATGACATAACAAGTTCATATTCTCATATCATGCTACATTTCAGGCTGTCATTTATAGGGTAAATTTAAGTTCATAGAATTCCCGTTACAGTTTATTAGACAGGCCCTTGCACTGCAGACCCAACATGGTATACAGAGTTCAAGGCGCTCAAATGCTTCCTATTAGCTTAAAAGAAGTTGCTGTATTGCTTTCAATGGTAGCTAAGTAGAACCCCATAATATCTTCAGCTGTATGCCTTAATGCAGTTTTTAAATTTGCAGGTCAAAACTATGATTTCTAACATTTCACACCCCTCCTAATTTGACCCTAACTGACCTCCAGTTTCTCCACAGCCTCCTCCCTGGTGACCTCGTCCCGTGTGGGCTCCATCCACCCCCCCTCCAGCATCACAGGGTTCCTGCTGCTGGTGGTGGGGACAAACCTGGGGTGGGTCAGGCCCTTGTACCGCCGACCTGGGACAGGAAACAAACATGAACATTTACACACAAACCTGGGGTGGGACAGGCCCTTGTACCGCCGACCTGTCAAAAAATTTGTTAAACAAGAAAATCAAAAGCTTTTCCCTTCCTATTCGTATCCATGTCTTCAAAACATTACAAATTTCACTGTCTTCACTACTTGAAGGATTCCTTAGGACCTGGTAACAAATATAGGCTGTAGGCTAATCATAAGCACATACTATTAGAAAGGTGTCAACATGGTATCCGGCATTTCCACCGAGACAAACTTGTAGCTTCGGCGCCGGTTAAATGTAATCAAAGTTGTGTAGCCTGCTAATCCAGCTGTATCATAGCTCCCAAGTCTCTTCTGTCATCTCGGCAAATGTAATTTATTTTCAAACAGCTCTTTGTGGAAAGGAAAAAAGAGACTCGGGAGCTATAATTCGGAGAGGACGGAAGAGACTCAAGAGGCTCAGCTATAATGTGGACAAGACAGAAGAGACTCAGGGGCTATAGTACAGCTGGATCCCAGGCAATAATAAGTGTGTTACCCTGTATCTGCTGCAGATACCAGGCTATAAGTAGTGGCTAACCCTGCATCTGCATGGTGCAGAATAAAAAGAGACTTACCCTGCATCTGCATGATGCGGAATAAAAAAAAAAGTGACTTACCCTGCATCTGGTGCAGAATGTGTTTCTCCTTCTGCAGCTCCTTCAGCACACTCTCCCGCTCCTCACGATGGACCTGGTCCAGCGCTCGCTGACTCGCGACAACTGCACAGGAGGGGAAGTCCATGTTAGACTTAGTCACTTTGGACAAGATACTTGTCATGAACAATTTCACACAACAAAGTTTGCTACTTTGGGAGCTTTCAAAATGTACTGTGTCTCTTCTTTAACCAGCAGAGCTCATCTTGGAGTTCTGATCTGATCTCGTCATGTCACTGATGATATTGATACAGTAGCATCATGAAATGATAATTATATAAAGTTCTTCATTGCCACTTATACTGTGGGTATTGTGCTTTGTATTCCTGTATCTATGTTCTCTATCATGTTAGTTGTATATGTAACACTACATTAACCTATATCCATTACAAAACAGGTTATTTAGGGATATCAAGTCCACGGATATCGGTTTCTATATATCTATATGATACAGTACAGGTTTGAATTGTACCAAACAAAACTTTACCATCGGGACTGATGAAGGGTTCCCCACAGGACACCCAGATGGGGATGGGGTGGCAAATCAGCTCCTGGATGTATCACGTTAAAAGTGCCTATGCTCTGTATCATGTTAGTTGTTCAGAATCTATGGTTGGTAATGTCCAGGTTTGAATTGAACCAAACAAAACATTACCATCCGGACTGATGAAGGGTTCCCCACAGGACACCCAGACAGGGATGGGGTGCCGGATCAGCTCCTGGATGTATTGTGTTATAATTGTACCTGATGATATGTCTTAAAGTTTGTACCTACGCTCTGTATCATGTTAGTTGTTCTATATAGCTGTTCTATAGTTGTTTTGAATTGAATTAAAAAAACGTTACCATCCGGACTGATGAAGGGTTCCCCACAGGACACCCAGACGGGGATGGGGTGCCGAATCAGCTCCTGGACGTAACACGTTAATAGTGTCTATGCTCTGTATCATGTTAGTTGTTCAGAATCTATAGTACTGTTGCTAATGTACAGGTTTGAATTGAACCAAACAAAACATTACCATCGGGACTGATGAAGGGTTCCCCACAGGACACCCAGACGGGGATGGGGTGCCGAATCAGCTCCTGGACGTATTGCTTTAATAGTACCTGATAGTATGTCTTTGTACCCATGCTCTGTATCATGTTAGTTGTTCTATAGTAACGTTAATGTACAGGTTTGAATTTAACCAAACAAAACGTTACCATCGGGACTGATAAAGGGTTCCCCACAGGACACCCAGACGGGGATGGGGTGACGTATCAGCTCCTGGATGTTCACGTCCACGCTGCTGTGTCGCTGTCGGGTCCCGCTGTCGCTTCCCCGCCGCTCGCGGTCGCCAACCTGCGCAGAGGACGGCCTGTCCCTGAGAGTCGATCTTGTGGTGTTTTCTGTCATAACAAAAAGATATATTAGAATGATATTATACAATATATAGAATACAACATATTTTGTATCATCTGTACTGTACCAGGTACCAGTCTGAGGGTTGGAACTGAGAGTGTTGCATTCATTTATGTCATACCCACCTGAGAAAAAAACAATTATGTTTCGATGCAAAATGCGCCAGAAGTTGAGAAAATTTGGTGTCCTCAAACAAAAATTGTTACAACAGCAATTCCAATGTCTGAATTAGTTATTGGAGTTTTTGATCGCGCTCCACTCGATCGGCGTATACAGAGTACTTTCGAAATATTCTATGGCAGCCTGACTGTGATGAAGATTGGAAACCTGCGTGATGCTGCTTTTTATCACCCACTGACACCCAGTCCTGAACACCTGTATTGAACGTTATCGTGACCCAGGTATGACATAAAGTATATCATGAGTTTCCAGAGCAGTTCAAAGCTGGCTGTATGAAATTTTGCTGTGCTGTACAATATGGCTGTATGAAATTTTGCTGTGCTGTACAATATGAGGCCACCAAGGACGTGCATTGTAGAAACATTATACATTGTGTACATTGCTACTTAGAGGTACATTGTGTATATTCATTAAATTTTTCATTTATCTAAATTACTCATGACAGCTTTGCACACTCAGTGGATTAGTTTGGTGGTTATACAAAAATGTAGCAAATGACCAGGCGTCATGACACCATATACACCTCAGGTCGGGTCAACAACCCTTAATAAATTGATCACAGCATGATAATACGTGTATTGTAAAATTACCCTGTATGTCCATTCTCTTGAAGCTGTCAGCCATGTTGTCATCCTCTGTCTTCCTCCCACCTCCATCTAACTCATCCTCATCTGTGGACGACACAACAATCAACTTCAGTGCTCAAACAATGGAACCTCATCTCACAAAATAATACACTTAGCACTACTGAGTCTGCAACAGCTTACTACTCACTGACTGCACAAACGACTGCACAATTTTACCTCGCAAATTTAGATTATATGTCTCTTTGACAAAGAAGAAGTTCCTATTCAGATATATAATCTAAGTTTGCATCAAAAACAGTGATGCAAAAAAGACTGTAACAATTGAAAGCAAAATCGAAGCAGCTGTGGTTTTCATTTGGAGGTAAATTGTGACCAACACTTTTCTCTGAAAATATCATCTTAATTCTTAGATAAATTCTTAGATAAAAAAGAGGCCGATACAAACTCCATGAAGCTTTGGTGACCATAAATGACAGATAAACACCTGATTTGAAGGTGAAGTGCCACTCCCCGTCACACCCATGTCCGGTGGAATAACCCACATATCTCACAAGCAGGGGGTTCGGATCGGTCCACTGCACGATGGGGTCCGCCTCCTCGTCCCTCCGCACTTCGATCGTCCCGTTTCCGTCGTAGCTGATCCAGAACTTGTGATACTCCGTCGCGGACAGGATATCGGGAGTCCTCTGCGTGATCCTGATGTCCGGCAGGCCCTCGTGTTTGAACTGGCGAATGGCGGACATTCTGTTCATCATGGTCCCGATCACGATCTCGTACATCCCGTCCTCGTTGGCGTTGCTCTCCGACAGGGCAATGTGGGCGTCGCTCGCGGCCTTGACCTCGAAGCTGAAGGTGAAGCTGGATTCGGGAAGTTCGAAGCCGTCCCAGCAGTAGTCGAAGTCGTCGTTGGTGTAACGGTACGTGAACTCAGGCTCTGTGGGCAGAAAATGATGTAATTCATCTTAATTGAACAAAAAAAAGTCTATTTTGACACCTAACAATATCACAGTTTTTAATTTTTTCCAAATAATTTTATCGATTGAAATTGCTTGTCATAAAGAGGAACATGGATTAGCAAAGCAGCAATCTGATATAGAAGAATAATTACAAACAAAACTACGTAAACAATAGACAATATTTCTTCTTGACAAAAAAGTAAGATTCAAATATCCGTTACATTTTTCTGAATTAATTTGTTCTTTTTAAGGATTAATAAGTCCTGAATCGGTAGTGTGAGGAATCTACTCTACTTTATTTCACATACCTCCTCAATGGGTTAAATAGTCCTGTTTTTCAAAAATATACAAACCAAAAAGAGTAATTGCTTTGTCTCAAATACTAAATAGAAAGCCTCTTAGTACATGGAAATTGAACTTACCATCGGGCTGTTCCATCGTGTCTCCTCCCCCCTCCTCCTTCCTGTTCTCCTCCTGAGTCATCTCTCTCTGGTCCTTCTCATCATGGAGATAGGCCTGAACCTAGGGGAGCATGGGAACAAGGATCTATTATACCAATGTAAGGACTATTTCATTTCAAAAGACAGGAGGGGTGTCCTGGTGCCTGTTCCTTATTACCCTGTGCATGGTGCTGAAAGAAGGGCTGGTGTACAAAATGGTGTTTCTCATCATGAAGATAGGCCTGAACCTAGGGGGGCATGGGAACAATGATATATGATATCAATACAAGGACTACTGTTAGTATTTTATTTAAAAAATTAGAAGGGGTGTCCTGGTGCCTGTTCCTTATTACCCTGTGCATGGTACTGAAAGAAGGGCTGTTGTAACATTTGTTATTAAGAACATTTAACTTATAACCAAGGGAAAGGTAGGGTGTGTTTGTTTAGAACTGATCACAGACCAAGATTCAAAAGACCTCATTTATATCCAATCACTGGAATGAAGGAAAAAAAATTGAAGATGGTGTGTGTGCATGGTGACATTCATCATTACGATAATCATTTTGACACCATAAAACTTCAAAGCAGGCAGTGACAAATGACCATCGACAAGGATGTAAGATTTTCCAGTGATAAGACAGCTGAATTTTGCACCACAGGTGCAAAACTTTTAAGTTTGAGACCTTACAATCATCATACAACATTTGTGAATAGCAAAAAGAGTTGACACCCCTGGTAACAGCATCCACCATGACACCAGTATGTGCAAGCACTGTTAACCCTCGTGGGACGAGACAACGACAGACAATAAACCAGATAGTGAGTGAGTGAGAGGTACTTGTACCATAACATCATGTGTATTAAGATATAATGTGCCCTTATTTCCTCAGATCACACAGACTTACTGCCTCAACATTAGACTCTCCTGACTCCCCATTTGTTGCTACTTGCTGTTCCTCTTTAATCTGAAATATCATTCATACATCATCACCAAAGAAATAATGATTCAGAACATCCGTATTTCAAGATCCTTTGTACTCGGCAGGGAACAATAACTGATGCTGTTAAACTTGTGAGATCACAATTATATTTCCATGCAGGGTCTTAAATTATTAATGCAAATTTATTATAGGAACAAACTTAACTCAAATTCTATGGCCAGTTTTTCTTTTTCAATTTGCCTTTTCATTTGAAAAAGGGTCAATGTATTTTGCTAAATGAGTTAAGTATCAGACAAGGGTAAAAAGACTAGACTCAACAATAATTCTTTCAGCTCTGACATGTAATCTATTCGTCTCAATTCTTGGCTAAAAGTCTTCATCTTCATGTTTTTATAATGCATGCTTCTTTTTTTTTTACTTTTGGCTTCTCTTCTTGATGTATACGATTTGTTTGACATGACGGCAAAATCATATCCAGCTAGTATAGTGATTAACTAATCGTTATTTGGCATTTCTTACTATGAATGGCTTTGATGTATACGAGATAATACAACACCATAGCGAAATGCCCACCTGTTCCTCATAGTCGCTGACAGCCCAGTCGATGAGCTCCTTCATGTCCAGCACCAGGTTCCCGTCTGCCGTGTAGATCCGCCGGGCAGCGCTCGCCAGGTTCAGACGGTGGGTCGCCTGCTCCAATAACTGTGGATAATAACAGGACTTCAATGTGAGTATCATCTGCTTTATGGCTTGTGACATTTGTCTCACAAAACATATTCAATGTACACATTTCTTGTAAACTTTCTCATCTATTGATTTTTGCTTTGCCTGATAATAATCCAAAATTCTAACTTGAAATTCTCATTTTCACACAGCACATTATATAACACATCTGCAACATTTCCTTTATTTCTTATCATACCTGTTACAATGACTGTAAGGTTTCAAAAGACACAGACAGTCAGAGACTCTCCAATGCTAACATACATGTGGCAATGATGTTGTGAATTTTTCATCAGGTGATTAACATGACTGTGTGAACTCAAACAATGTATTAACCATAATGTAATATTATGTATGGTCTGATAACCCTTTAAATTAACAATGCAAGAACAAACCAAACCTTACCCCGTATACACTAGATCCCACCAGCACCGTCCCATCAGCGAACCAGCCCTCCCCGTTCTTGAAGGCCAGGACGCGCAGTGATTGGACCATCTGGACGGCGGAGATCTGACGCTGGATGGTTCGGACGCTGCGCTCCTTACGAAGTTGCTCGAGCTGCTCCTCCCAAGTCTCCAGCGCCTTCTCGGCTTCGTAAGTGGACAGGTCCACCTGAGGGGAATGGAACAAATTGTAGACTCAAGAAACATCTATATATCTAACTTCAGAATGTTCAAATCAGGTGATGTATGATTATCTTATCTCAATCATTCTCAACTCAAAAGTTGCTCCAGTTTTGTACAGGGTCAGACATTTCAGATAACATCTGCTGTCTTTTGTCAGTAAATGCTATATCCAACAAGTATATGATCGAAACTGTACATCTCACATGTTAAACCTAGATTCCTAACCTCTATTGACATATATCTCCGTCAACAATTACACAAAACCCCATATTTTATCTGATTTAGTGAATGTTTTCAGCTTACTTTTGACATCCAATTTTACCCAACATTAAAAAATGCTCTCAGACTCAAGACATACCTTTCCGTTTAGACAGTGGAAGCAGCCACCAAACTTCTGTCCTTTTTGTTTTACTGCAGTGGGGAGATAAGAAAAACAACACTTACACACTTTCTTACTCTATAAGTGCACAATATTGCCATTGAAAAGTGAACAAAAATCTTCTTGAAATAAAGCAGAGCTTGATAGAGGTTCAATTTATTTTTCAATCTAAACTTCATTAAGTTATAATGTTTTGAAGTACTTTAAGTCTACATGTTCCTTTAAATCAATTAACTTGTGATCAATTAGCAAAGAAAGGCTGATATACCTGTATTGTGACCACTAACATTTGACATTAAACCCAAGACTTTTTCATTGTGTAATCTATAAGCGTGACTCATACACATTTTGCTTACTTGTAGTTCCCATGGCACAGGAAAACGGAATGCTGACGTTCAGCTTGGTCAGGCGGAAGTTTCCGCGCATTGCACGAGCACAGGCCACACACACCATGGCCTGCTGGCTCCCCTTGGCTGTGGGCATCGCCCATGTGTAACCCTGCAATGTGGACAGATGCAAACATAATAGCTTCACAACAAAGAGAAAGCTGACTCTTTGTGAATCAATTTCAAATGTCTAAATTCTATCAAAGGTACTCAATATCTGAATCCTATCAATTTAATCTGTTAGCTTCTTTGACACATTTTTTAATGAACAAATCACCAATTGAAAGCATAAAACAGTTGTGCCCATAAGACACTGCATGCAGATGACTGCATAATCATGCCATTTACAAACAAAACAAAGAAAGTGTTGTCAGAGGTAGACGTTACTAATAGATTGTTGGTCAGATATTCCTTCACAATTTCTGTATTCTTATTTTGAAGAAAAGTTAGACTTACAGGTTGTTCCAGTTCTTGAGCACCAGTAACCGCATATGTACACACCCCTGCCTTATTTGCTGCTGTAATTTCTGGGTAAATAGATCATAATGCAACTTCATCAGCAACCTTTCAAGTACAATCAGCAGTAGTAACCTACAACTTGTGACATGTCAACTACAGAAAACAATGCCTTCAAAAAGTTTGGTTTGAACGATGAATTAATTTGCTATCAATTTTTTTAATATCATGGAATGTTGAATAATACATGAACCTACTTTGCAATACCAGTATCAATTATGTATCAACTATTTCTCTGCAGTAATAGCTAACATACGTCATACATGTTAGTCTTATTACTTAAATTTTCTATCATTTTACTATGTTAAGTTTTAATGTACCTGTGACTGTTTGTACTGCCTGAATACTCAATTCACCATACCACAGCGCTGGCATGTATCTGGACATTGGAACTGCAATCAATAAACTATCATTAATTATGACCCTTCCTACCTTTATCAGTTACATCAGTAGCGAAAGCCTTGATGAATCCAGTGACAGGGTCCCACAGCCAGCGCTGGTTTGCTGCCCCGAGGGACGCCACCCTGCGGGGCTGCAAGGAGATGGGCACACCTGCATACCCTGGGGGTGGGGAATCCTCCCCAGGGGGGAGGGGAGGCAGGGCCACTCCCAGCACTAGGCTGTAGTTGCTCTTGATGTTGATGGAACTACAAGGTGATGACAGTAAAAAAGAAATCGGCATTAAAACTTTAACACTTTAACATACAATGTCGATCATGACTGATTCTAGTCTAAAACACTGACTCTTAAAGCTTTGTACATTAGGCTTTCTATTTTTTTGTGTGGCCTCTTCAATCCTTGAAAAATCAAACCTTAAGACAGTGTGCTTAGCACTGTACAATAAACATGAATCAGCACAAAAGCGGTCCTTTTGGAAAAAGACCATTTTACCAAATTTGCAAGAATGTTCCAAAACATGCTTTTAACACCTACAAAACAACACGACTGGATTTAAGTTACAATTTGCAAAAGCACATCTTGATACTTTTACCTTTATGAAACGAGGCCAGTAAAAATTGATAGATAATTATTATAACAAAGAGAAGCATACCCATCCTTGTTGAGCGTCCACCTCTGGTTGATGTCGTCATCCCGTTTCCTGACGATCACCACGGAGACGGCTGTCCCGGTCACGTCCTGCTCGGCCACCCCCAGCACCAGCCCGGGGCAGTCTGCCAGCTCCACCCACCCGTCCTGCACCAGGAACCGCTGGGCACTCAGGGGGGAACTTCTCCGGGGGGAACGGGTCTTCGGTCTGGGGAGGGAGGAAAGTAAAATTATGACTTTACAGCTACTGGGAGTGGCTCTTCAGTCTGGGCAAAGACAGAAAAATTTCCATATCTGCGACTTATGACTTTCTAGCAAATACTACGCACTCAGTAAGGAACGGCTGTTTGGTCTAGGGAAAGAGGGGAAAAATTTTTGTAAAGATCTCCATATATAGCTGTATAGTGAGAAATGGCTTTTTAGAAAATACTGTGCACTCAGCAGGCAACTTCTAGGGGAATAGCTAATACCAAAAAGGCCACCATACAATGTACCTTTTGACTGTAACAGTTATACAAAGTCATGTACATGTACATACATGTATCAATGTATAGTTGTTATCATGCCTCCATGAAAATGAACGGACCTGAATTTAACTTTGTAAAACTTAGATGCTGAATTTGCACACACAGCAAAGTTCAAGACAAAACCTTTTTGTTGAAATTTTACATCAAGTTGACTAATTCATAAATAAATGAATAAATCACATAAAGTTTGTAGCTAACAACAATAATCCTATAATATTTTAAAGACTTTAAACTACAGTGTAATAGCAACTGCATGCATGCTGTCCATCTGTCCCACCTGAACTTGCTGTACAGAGCCATATCGCTGTACTGAGGTTCTTCCTCTGTTCCCAGCTCGATGATCTCATCATACTTGCTGGTGAAGCCCTGCTCCCAGGGGCGCTTACGGGACGCCAGCCTCTCCTCCGATCGCTGGTGGGATCTCTCATGGGCTGACCTGCAACAGGGAGAATGTAGAAGATGACATGAAATACATGCATTTTTTGTCTACTGACAGCATACAGTATTCTGTTAAAGGTTGCAAACTGATCTGTTCTGTTTTCTGACTTGAATGACATTTTAAGACAGCTTGGAAGTATAGCTTGTGAATTGAGCTGGTTGCTCAGTCAATAAGGACTAGAGATACAACTTTCATTTAAGTTTAATTATCTAAAATCTTGGATAGCTAGCAGATGCATTGTGCTGACTTGTTAATTGTTTGTTTGTTTGTTTGTTTATTGATATCATATTTACTTTTAAATTACTGATGCAAACTAAGTCTTATTGACTGAGAAACTGTCATAGCCACTGTGTGAAAAAATTTAAAGCAGTTCAATTCACCATTTCAGACATCTCAAGCATTGACCTCATGAGAAGTCATAATTCTGGGTGCAACTTACGTACAAACATGAACATAGGACAAAGGTGGGAATCTAGATATATGACAGACAGAAGATATAATGGATCTGCATTTAGATAATATAACAGGCAGATAGTAATACACATACAACACATCACAACCACCATTTCTTACCATCCATGACAACAACATAATGTCATGTACATCTATACTATAGCATGCAGCATTCATTCACCACCAAATACCATTAGATATACATAATATCACTAACATCCACAGAAACAAGGAAATCCACAGGCAGTGCAGTGAAGAGGAGTGAAAGGCATGAAGGGAGGGAAACTTACACCCAGGAGGGTTCGTACACTAGACTCCTACAGGGGAGGGAGAGAAAACAGCCACACACCGTCAACAATGATTCACCCCCCTACAGAGTTTCTTTGTGTTAATCACCTAGTATTGATATTTGAATAGACAAAAAGATTTGTAACATCTAACTTTTAGATCAGGTCAGGTATACATGTAGGTTGAGCTATCATTTAGAACAAGGGACTAAGCACTACACAGGATAACCTAATGTGCACAATGTAAATATGTCAAGCAAATTCAAAATTCCACAGAAATCTAGTTTTGTCCACAACTATTTACCAAAAGTGTCAATCAATATCTTTATCAAACTCTTTTGCAGTTCTTTTATGCAAGCAAGACTTCAATCAATGTTGAATTGAATCATGCCTTTTCCATTGACACCGAACACATGTAACACCAAGACAGGTCATAGCAAGAAAGCAAAGCTATACTGTAGCTAGAAGACACATCCAAAAACACTGCAAGTTATGTCTGCTTTTGGTGACAACTTACAGCCAAAGTTCAAAACCGTCAACATAAATTTTCATGTATTGGTTCTAAACCAACCAACAAACTCACTTGTCTTCCTTCATCTTTGACATGGTATTTGCATGCAACTTACTTGGGACAAAGGAGCATTAATAAAGGCATCAAGATACATGCACATTATTCATCTAAAGGACACTTTTCATTGATTTTCACATGATAAAACAATTTAACAAGCACGTTCACCACTGAAATGTATCCTAAACTAAAAATAGTCTAAATATATCTATTTCAATACACAATATTACGTAAATTGAATTGAACCAAAAACATGGCTTTCAGTATAATCAAGATATCAACTATTGAGAAATCCGTATCAAAGAAACTGTTATAGATAGACCCCAGTGCTGAGCCTTACCCGATCTCCCCCAGAATATTACCATCGACACCTTTGTGTCAAGGGTCTCCAAACTTTACTGAAATTACGGAAGACATCTTGCGCTGATGGCCTCCCCTACTCAAGTAACAAAATAGTTGACACAATGATAGCGGCCACTTCCATAGAAAGAAGAGGAGTCAGTCTTACCCGATCTCCCCCAGGATATCCTCCAGGGTGTGAGGTTTCTCCTCCCCATGCTCCCCACTGTCCCCGTTCAGCTCCGCCTGCGCGATCACCTCCTGCTGCTCTGGGCTCAGGGTGCACTTCTCCACCAGCACAGGGGAGCCGGGCTGGAGGGGGCCGGGCACCATCATCACTAGTTCTGGAGGAGGGGGGGGGGGATAAAACAATCCACGTTAACACTGTTCTGTTAGAGGCTCAGGGTGCACTTCTCTACCAGCACAGGGGAGCCAGGCTGGAGGGGGCCGGACACCATCATCACTAGTTCTGGTGGGAGGGATAAAACAATCCACGTTAACACTGTTCTGTTAGAGGCTCAGGGTGCACTTCTCTACCAGCACAGGGGAGCCGGGCTGGAGGGGGCCGGACACCATCATCACTAGTTCTGGGGGGTAAAGCACGTCCAGGTCAAAAGATACAAAAAACGGAATTTATGCTGCAAGGTCACATACCTGGGGTCAACGATTAACCTTGACCTTCATCTTTCCAACACCTACCAACATATCCAATTTCATTGTAATCCATCCAGAAGTTCTTGAGTTATGCTGACTACAAAAATCTGGAAACACAAAAAGACACACACACACACACGCACACACACACACACACACACACACACACACACACATACATACATATAACTGTTGTAGATTTGGAAGTAATCTAACCTGAGGAGATACATGTACATGTACATTGTAAAGACACCTGGTCCACAGAAAACAAGTAACCATAACGAACAACAATGAAGTCTTTGTAGTCACTGCACTTCTTTCTATGTTGTTATCATTATTCTTTTCTCTGATATGCAATAGACCAAGTATGGTCTCCTATCAATCATCCAAGGGGAATGAATATGAAATACAGGTTATCATTAGCAAATGCACTCTCTTGTCTTCTCTGATGGGGTTGCGAAAACAGTTTACAAAGAAGTCTTTGACTGAATACCCACATTAATTACCACCTGTGGTTCAGCACCAAGGACAGTAACTGTATACAAACAGACATGTTAGTGTATCACCTTTGCCATGGCCAGGAATGCTTTTTTCAAGCATTTGCTTACTATATCATTGTGTAAATCTACTCTTGAAAGGTACATGTGCATGTACATTGTAAAGAATGAGCAACGAAATATAAAATGAGCAACCATAACAACAAAAAAAAACATATAAAGACAAGACTTAAATAAACAGAGAGCACCATACCTTCTGGGTTCCTGAGTGTCACATAGTGCCTGATCTGTGCCACGTCTGATGCCAGATTGGCCAGCAGTGTTCTCCTCTGTCGTTCGCTCTCCGTCAGTTTTGGGTCGACCCACGCCTCTCCGCATGACACAAACACGACCTGGTCCCGCTTCAGGTCTGTCAGCGTGCTGTGTTCTCTCCCGTTGTCATCAAACAGCCGCCGCGCCGCAAAGGGCAGGTCCATCAGTGTGGTACATCTCTCCAGAAACTGTAGTGATACAGGGAAGTAAAATATTTGTTGTAAGAAATCATTGCAAAATATTTAGATAGAAGAATACATCATTTCTTAAATGATGGCTGATTTAAATCAAATCCTATTCAGTTGTTACATGCACTAATTCACAGTTAGTGTAGTCAAAAAGTAAAAAGAGAGGTATACTTAATCTTGAGTTTTAGCAGAAATTTTCATCAAATATTTACAACTTAGCATACACAAGTTCACATTGGTGGAAAGAATATTTTCAAGAGATGCTACTAAATTAACATAAAAGTTGGAAAGTAAAAAATGTTACTTATTCTGAGTGAAAAGTAGACAAATACAGCAAAAAAATTTGATAAAATCACCAGCTGCATCTCCAGCTCCCTGAATCTGGGCATGTTATCACAGTGGAGGGCGTCGGCCATGTCCTCTGACAGGTCATCCACATGTAGGGTGGCGGAGGAGCGCCGCTTGTGGTGGAGCGCTTTCTTCCCATTCAGAGCAGTCTTGTTCATGTCACGCATCATCTGTGGCATACAATCAAAAGATAAACCATGGATAAATACAAGCATGTACCATTGAAAATGGCAACTAAAAAATACATGTCCCTAAGTACATACACAACCTAGCTATATTTTGCCTTATTTTCTTAGTTTTCTGGCTATTGGAAAACCACAACAAAACAAAATCTAAGGAATGGTTTCAGTATTGAACTGTACTCCTGGCAGAATAGGTATGAAGTCAACTTGCTAAGTTGATTGTAATCATTAACAAAAAGTGTTTATTCTGGGTATGACTGGGAAGATGAGGTAAGTTCTTGGAAGGAATCATTTGCAAGGCAAAACAAACACAAGTCAAAGTAGACAACTTACATTGGTCAGGTCTGGCCCCACAATCACGACTGAGTTCTTGGGATTCTTGTCTCCATTTCTCACCACCTTTAACCTCAGGGGAACAACTCGAGAAAAAGTAGGAAAAATAAGTTAATTTTCCGTTTTAATCTTATCATGCTCAAGTAGAATAATACAACTCAACTGTATGAATTGTGAGTACCCCAACAAGGCATCTATGGCTGAGAATGTAGGTACCATGTATGTGTAATGATATAGGTTGATAGATTATTAAGACTCAATGTAATCTGTATCTCTGGTATATTTTATCTGACCCTTACCTCCCTCATGACCTCAATGAAAAGCGGCCTGATGGCTGATTTGAGCTTCTCATGAATAAATAGAGGTTCAAACTAACAATCAAACAGTCTAAAAGTACTCACCTCCATTTGGATTCTTCTTTTTAGACTTCCTCAGAGGGGGGGCCATGGGAATGAGAAAACCTTCCAGGGGCCACTTAAATTCCTGAAGATAAAACAGAATACATACCATACTATATCACTTTACAAAGAAAAT
This sequence comes from Branchiostoma floridae, assembly GCF_000003815.2. Lineage (NCBI taxonomy): Eukaryota > Metazoa > Chordata > Leptocardii > Amphioxiformes > Branchiostomatidae > Branchiostoma > Branchiostoma floridae. Next base: position 30,366 of record NW_023365833.1, read on the forward strand.
GTCTCAAATAATTAATACTAAATAAAGATAAGAAGTTACTTAGACTTAGATCTCTCTGTGTCTAGTGACACTTTAGGCAGCAAGCCTTTTCCACTCAGGGCAGTTTTTGGCCAGGGTTCCCACTTTCTTCAAGTTAACCCCTAGTTACTCAAGGTTAGATTACAAACTGTGGGATATTCAAATTTTGCATACCTTGTTCCAGACCCCGTCCTCTGTGACTGGCCAGGAGTAAGCCAGCTTGTTCCACTCAGGGTTGGAGATTTTGGATTTCTTCCACTGTCCCATGTTCGCCAGGTCCTCCTGCTTTAGGGCCCACCTATTTACAGTTAAGACAAGACACAGGTTTTATTTCAGGGTTTATATGATTCAACCTTTTCTTATTTTGTCTTGATTTTCAATATTTTTTTTATGAGCTGGGATGGTGAAACAGGAAACAAAGAGGTCTTTAGTTGAATGGCTAAAAAAAATTACCACCCATACCTCAGCACTAAGGACAGCAACCACATGCATGGCAACAGTGTATCTGTATTTCATCACACTTAGCAAGGCCAGGACTCCTAATAGGAGGTTTTAGAGAACAGGAACTTTAAGAAGTTTTCAGTTGGATGGCCCACAACCATTACCACCTGTGTTTCAGCACCAAGGAGAGCAGCTGCAGGGTAACAGCATATGTGCAATTTATTACATTTGCCAAGGCCAGAAATGCTTTTGTAGGCATTTTGTGGCTGATTTGCAAACAAGACATGTTTCTAAGACTTTCATGACTGCATTTTGTAAGTGGATCTTGGACTATGAATCAGACGACAAGAATTTTGGATAAAATCTGATTACAAAGCTAGACCCAGGAAAGTTTCAAAAGCACTAACTGAGAATTGTAAATCAAGACAAATTATGTGGCCTTGGTAAAGTTGGAATCCTCCATTTGCCTCCATTTGATCCTGTACACAAATTAGACACTACCTTTGAAATTTGGCACAGGGATGTTTTGCGGGCACTTTCTCCACCACGTCCACGATACTCTTCTGTCCAGAGAACTGGTTCCCCTCCCCCAGCCCCGCCAGTGGGTCGACCCGCGGGCTATGTAGCACCTCCTCTCCGTCCAGATCCACCAGGTTTGGGCGGTAGTCGCTGTCCTCTGAGGCCCCGTTCATGTCCACCGCTGTCACACCCTGAGGGAGGCCGGGGGTGATGAGGTCAGAGGTCGGCTCGGAGCCCTGGTCACCCAGGAAGGTCAGGACAAGGTCAGGATATGCCTGGAAGGAAATTGAAGAAAACAATACCATTGGGCCACCCTGAATATCCATGTTCATCATCATCATCATCATCCTCGCTGCATATCAGACTTCGCTGTGGCAGGCCGTCATAGATAGCTATCAATGTTACATGCCTATAATTCTTTTTCAAATGGTCTAGCACTGGAAAATGGGGATAAAAACTGCTGAAATATGTTATATGCAGATTAGGCTACATGGAGAGTTTAAGCTTCTCTGAGAATGTATGTTTATTCACAAATTATCTGGCAAAGTCACTTAGCATAAACATATCATGTTAGAGCTTTGCTGTATTAGCAAAAACTGTTATAACAAACTTTAAGAGAAACTTGATACAAGTACTAACCACGGAGAAAATGTAACCATCGGGACTGAAGCTCCACTGCTGTGCAGGGTTCCCCACCATCCTGGAAAAGTTACGACAAATATTTCTTAGTGCACTGTGAAAATATGGAAGCAATTTAGCTAAAGTAACTCACAGAAAGAAATTCACATAAGAGCCTAGACATTTCACATAAGAGTAGTGCCTTCATGTTTCTTATCTGTGTTACAAATTTTTATGGGGGTATCTTTTAATAATAAACATATTTAAGTGTGTAGATTAAATGAAAAATAATGTGTAGAAAGGCATGATTTTACATAACATATATACTAACCTCTTTTGCATGGTAACCCCAAATCCTGCCACAGTAAGCCCCTCGCTGACCTCCGTTTCCACGCGATGGTTGTCGTTGACAGTCAGCGCCAGCTGGGGCATGGCACGGCTGTAGATTAGTCCACTCTGGGGGCAACAGAACAAGGATTTGATTTATAAGTACAAGCCTTAGGATTTAATTTATAACTACGAGTTACCAAGCTTTTTGCTCTTAAAACTTTCCATGCACATTTCCTTTTTTTTATACTGCATAACCACCAGTACAGAGATACTCATGCACTCACTCATTCTTGCAGCATATATCAGTCTTTGCTGAGGTGGGCTGTCATAGTTCTCCACACTTTTGACAGGAATACTAGCAGTTGTACATGTGCTAGTAACATATGATCGGTACAGATAGCAAGAGAAGTAAAGGATAAGACAGAGGGAACTTAGGTACAGTGGGGGAAACGTGTATTTTAACGTGTACACGATCGGAGACAACCGTGTGCACGCCGCGCACACGATCGTATACACGCCGTGCACACGTTTAGGGCGGAGTCAAGATCAGCGGGGAGTCAGCTCATTATCACTGGGGATATCGATAATGAGGCACCAGTTTACACGGTAGAAAAATAATTAGACGTTTGATTTTACGACCATCCAAGTCACCCCATATCACCGCGCGATGTCCGCTGCGCCTGCCGCGACCGCTGGGACCGCAATGTTATATTCTGTATACCCTCCTTGATATACCCGTAACTATCATTTCATTTGCTCATTAAAATGTCAGCAACACCCCACATATTGTTTTTTTAAAGATAGGATTGGTTCATAAACTTCTCGCTTTCAAGCAACAATATTATTGTTACGTAACACCAAGCTTGTATAAAAGCCGGCTCCTTGGTTACACGTCAACGTGGCGCTCCGAGGTCATTGACCCCCGGGAAAAGCACGGCATACCGTCCACCCATCCAGTTGGCAAACATTAGAAATCGAATGCAGAACAAATAGTATCTTATTACAGCGCTCATATATTTTTCCAGCTTTCATCTGAATGCAAAGTTAAATCTTGTGCGTAAATAGACGCCACTTGTTG
>NW_023365834.1:0-32511 GCF_000003815.2 Branchiostoma floridae
TCACTCTGATCATTTGCACACCCGGTTCAATGACTAAAAACTTTTCTAGATTTGCCTTTTTGCCTTTCGTTTATAACCCTTAGTTATAGCAAATGCTTCTATTCAGCCATCATAGATAATTCCGCACAGTGCATCCGGTAACCTAATTGAAGCTTCCAGGCCCCGAGCTGTCCGTAAAATTGGTCACCGAAAATCTATGGATGTCAACTCATCCGTCTGAAACCCGATCATCGTTTCATAATGCTGTGTTCGGGGAATATGGCTTCATGGTATCACATCAATTGATAGGCGTTTCTGTGCATCGGGAGCACGGTCTAATGACATTCAAAACGTGCCAAGAATGACTTCTTCTTCACAAGTTGCGAAAGACTTATCTAAGGCCCCAGCAAGGGGTAAACGCCAAGAAGACATGAGAGTAAAAACTTCTGACAGCTTCATTTTCTTCCCAACTGTTGATGTGCAGTTTCTTTCATCATCCGTGACAGCAGAATATTAGCCTCAATGGAGCCCAAAGCTTCTGCTAGTGCCATATGGAGTACATTTTCCCAAGGTCTAAAATTCAAATATGGTCACAACTTCATATACACTCCTGCTATAATCAAAATTGGTTCTGATTTAAAATCATCCTTGCCATTAAATATGGTATAAATTTGGATCTTTTCTATCTTCAACTGGAGTTGACATCATGATCATAAATTTGTCTTTCTTTTGTCAGACTGTTGAAGATTGCCTTTCTTTTTGCTAATCTAATAACTGTGAAATCTCAAAAATCAAGAGCACTGTTCGAAGATCCAATGAAGAAGTCAATGTATCAAACTACAATATAAAAGTATAAGGTAAACTCTTCTATCCATTGAGATGGCATATAAGCAACCAAGTTTATCCTGACAAGAAAAAAGAGCTTTTTTTTATGAAAGAGAGCGAGAGAAAGAAGAGGTTCAATTTACCAGTTTCATGACTAAAATATTTTTGCAGGATACTACTAACAAGTACCATGATTTATAACACTTAGCCCAGAAAAACCCTTAAGCAGAGCTTATTGACTGTAAATCATTTGCAATTGTTTTATTGTCGCAAATTCATGGTACATTGTAAGACGAATATGTGTTTCCATTGCATTACCAGAGTACTACTGGAAAAGAATTGTTTCTAATGAAAACTAATGAAAAACCCCTTTCCCCTTCTACCATCAAAACAAAAATGAATTTAAAGTATACCGATGCTGCAGTATCCAACTTACAGGAAGACTTTCTTCCTCTTTTTCTTCGATCTCCACCATCGATGTGCCTTCAACTCAGCTGGGATTCTCCCTGCCGCAATATGTTATTACTTTCTATTTGGAAGCCACCTCGTGACCCACATTGAACATCGCCAGCCAGCTAAGCGTACATCGGGGAATACGTAATTGCCATCCTTGTGCGAGTTGGCAACCAACTCGAGCGTGCGCCACCGCCGTAGCTGACCTATCCGCGAGAAAAACTTCTGAGATGAAAGGGCCTTGGTAAAGTGACAGCTGAAGAAGTGATATAATCTGTGTTATCCGCCGGGCATCTATTTTCCATGCATGTTTAAGATGGGTGAAACGATGATTGGATTGTACACCTACATGTTAACCACTGTGATTAGGCCGTTCTGCGACCCCGCCATTCTGCACCACTTGCACCTGTCTTTCAAAAATCCGCTGCGCATTCGGACCATTCCATTCTGATGCCAGGATGGGGCCAGTTGGGCAGGTACTAGTATATTTGGAGGGGAAAAATTGAAAGATATCAAGCCAGTAGCTTGTTCAAAAATTGCAATAAAGGGTAGGGTGGTACATTTTCTTTTGTCATATTCAGTTGACGCTTTTCTAAGTAGCTGGTAGTGCAAGGCTCGAGTTTAAATCCAAGCACATAAATTTTGTATACTGGAATGTACAAGTTAGCGCATTCTAGAAAAAAGTTGATAAATAGTAGGAACATAATTATATGCAAAAGAGTAGGAAAATACAATAAAGCTTACTGTTGAGTGCCATTTCTTATAACTTAAACTTCTCATTATTCAATAAAACAATGGAGATAGTCCCAACTTACTGTTATCTAGGATTATGTTTACAGCAGGGTGTACATTTAGTAATGCCGTGAAGAATCTACCAGAAGACAGTTTGAATGCAAGATGTAGTGATATTGGCACTTCTGGCCTTGCAAGGTGACTGTTGCTCTCTTCCTTCGGGCTTTTATAATATCAGATCTAGCCCTGAAGTGATAAAAAAGTATTCCCTAGCTATGCATCCTTGTGCACTTTCCTTTTCTGTCATGAAAACACAGGAAGTACAATGTACATGTATCAAAGGGTAAAAAAATTGCTCATATAAGGACAGGACATTGACTTCTACATCAAGACTTCAGCACAGAACTGGGCCAACCCAAATCCCTACATAGCCAATTAGCCCGTCACGTTTCCCTTTACGAGCGACAAACAACAACCTTCCATAAAAGTGATGTGCTCCGCCACTGCCACAAAGTGCAAAACCTTCCCCCTGAGAAGGGAACACCATAAAAACAAACCACTCTACAAGAAACGGCCTCATATATCTTGTATTAGTGTTACAAACATGACTCACTTCTTCTGTAAGGGATCATCGAAAAACTTGTAAGGTGTAGGAAAGAATGTTGTGTTTCCCATAACAGTATTAACACTACCAACCATAACAAAAACCTACCAACCCTAACCTGTTGTGGCGAGTTGAACATTGGTAAGGGACATACATTGTACCTGTAAAATTTTCAATCTGACATTTGAGTTGAAAAAAATTTTGTAGAATCGTTTTCCAGTATGTTCTACACAATTCTGTTGCAACAGAAAACTGTGCTTGAATGTATGATGTACAATCAAAATATGAAATTTGTTTAACTGTTAAGTTGCTATTTGTTGGTCCACATAAGCTGAAACTGGAAAAAGATTCTTTAAATTTTTTTTCCATACAAATAAAAACACATGGATCATTGTCACGGTGGTAATTTTCCTTATGTATATTTCAAGTTGTAAATTCTCAATAGGTACATTAAAACTCGCTCCTAAATCCTAAAAATCTTCATCAAACAAAAAATATGTCCCCCATTAAACTACAAGGAAGACATAAAAACAGTAATAACAATTTATCAACTAATGAGTATACAAACTTCTGACCTATTTTTACACAGTGAGACAAAATTGTTTTCATTGAAGCAATTGTTAGTAAATCAGATGACTAATCTATTCACAATACATTCAATAAGCAATAAAATAAGATTAAGAGCTTTTCTTGGTATCTGTCACCCCAAAACTCATGACCATAGCTGACCAAAACACAAGATATCAAAATGGGGAAGTCTGCTGCAGTACCAAAGGATGCCACTATGAGGCCCAAAATTGATCCTTACCCTTTCCCAAAGACCTTCTAACATACCAAATATCATTCCAATCCACCCATACCTTCTTGTTTTGTGCTTTAAATAATATGAAGAAACACAAAGACAAAGACAAATCCACACATGTACAAACACACACAGATACACACACACACACACACACACACATACAAGCCAGTAACAGTGGTAAGAAAGGATACTGTCTTCTTTGTTCTTCTGGTCTTGTGAGCTCTCCATACCTGGCAATGCAGCTGCAACACGGCGGAATAACTGCAGGCAGAAGCAAAACATGTCTTGACGTTCGCAATGAGACATCAGTTTCCTTTCCCAATTCTTTTCTACAAATGCCATCCTCCAATAAACTCCATTTATGTACACATATCTTAAAAGCTGCGGGCAGTTTTAAAACTCCCTCTTCTCCATTGAAGAAGAAACTAATTATATATCACATATATCATACATTTTGGGCGACTTTGTTCTTATAGGCAACTACAATTTCCCTTGCCTGTTTATTCAAGGGGACCTTAACCAGTAAGTTAGCAACTGACCAAAAATTGGCATTACCAAATAAAGAGGCCTTGATGCACATGTCCCAAGCATATACATATACATGTAAATGACGTAGAGGAGACCTACCTGTTTTACATTGTAGCCTGTTTTTGCACTAGTTTCGATGAACATGACATTCAGTTCCTTTGCCTTGCGCTCCCCATCCTCCAGCGACACCTGCCTGTAAGTCGGAAAAAAAGGATTTTCAAAATTCAAAGTTTTTGTCACAATTTGTTGATAATATAACGCAAAAGCTAATGCAGGGGATTGTTGGTGTAATCTCGGTACCATCTTTTTTTAACTAGATTCAATTCTACTGACAAAATTAAAGTACAATACAATCAATGACGGGCTACAATCTTCCCTTTTTGCTCTGCACAAAATTGCAACTTTCCTCATTTTTCTGACCCCATTTTATCACTTTGGCATTTCCCCAAGTTTGGCATGCATGACGGCGTACAAAAGCTCGAAGCCACGCCAGAAATGTCACACACTGAGAAACATCTATAATTCATCTTAGAGCTAGCTAGAATGAACTCTCAAGGAGCTAAGGTAGCATACTTTTCTCTGTACAATTGACATTGCTGGAAATCTAAAGTTGGAGAGGAAGCCCTGCATACAATCTTGGCCTCCTAGCAGCTTCCTCTCCAACTTAAGATTTCAAGCAATGTCAATCGTACAAAGAAAAGAAGACATGCTACCTTAGAAGAGCTAGAATAAACTCTCAGGGAGGACTGCTAAGGTAACATTCTTTTTTTTTGTACAATTGCTTTAACTCTTAAGATTGAGAGAAAGCGGCTAGGGGGACAAGTCAAACTACAGGTAGCTAGCTAGAATGAACTTTCAGAGGGTACTGCTAAGGTACTTTTCTTTGTACAAATGACATTGCTTGAAATCTAAAGTTCAAGAGAAAGCTGCAAGGGGACCAAAACTTTACACAGGCCAAACAATCTTAAGAGATTAGAAATAAACGACAATCAGAAGCTACCTTCAATTTGTCTTGGGAGTGGTAAATGATTAACAAGATCTTAAAAAGGAAGCTGGCCTTGCTGGCTGGATTGGGCTTATATCCAGCTGCTATCAGGAGTTGAATCTCAGCTGAATCAGCTGCTAGCTTCAGTTTAGTCAAATGAAGAAACAGGGATAGCTACAAATTGTTGGCACTAGATTTTCAGCAAGTTAACAACATGCATGTATCAATCAATGAAGCTCACATTGTGTTGAATGGTATAATTTGTCTCCTGCTACTAGCCAGACATGGATAACTTTTTTACAATACCATGTCTGCAGTTTAACTTGTGCACTGCTACACAGCACAGAAACCAGCCCCAATGATATACGACCTTCTGACTGAAATACCCGCCACGGTACTTCTTTTCGATTTTTTGGAACAAGCCTATTCTTGAGGGGCTAACGTCTCGGCAACCCGAGAGCAAATCTGAAGGTTGGAGGCAACTCCTTTGAAAGGAGGTTTTGACGTGTGTGGCATCGGTTCGACGTTTGTGGCCACCTCGTGCCAAGAAGGCCCTCATTAAAGACAAGATGATTTCCCTGGTCCTGCCAAAGGTTCCTCCTTCTCGCAAGTAATTCCTTCAGAATACCTGATGGACTTTGGCAGGGCTGAATAAGGAACTGCAGGTAATCCTTATGTTATGATGTGTATTACAAACTTGTGTAAGTGTCAAAGAAGTACAATCCGACCCTGGGTTGCAGCAAGATTTTAATTCCTTTTGTGGAATGTAAACCAGTCTACTTGACTATTACTTCTACTGGGGTTAAGGCAATAATAACAAACTTGGGAAGGGTTTCAAGACATTATCAATCAGGATAAGAGATACAGTTATCGGGGATTTAAACCTGCTAAGACACTACGAACTGTAAGTCTTTAAACTTTTTGTTTTATCTTTAGAGGTTATATGGTGACTTCAAGTAATATGATGTGTTTCCAATGTAATACTAACAGCAACTGTGTGACAGAATGGTTTAAAGCACAAGTTTGACACATATTGATAATGAAAACTTCCCTTTTCATCCTACCCATATCAGGGACTGGTGCAGGTTAGGTGAATACACAAATACCTGAGTTTTACCTGAAATAACCTGTAAGCTGCCATATATTGGCAAGAATGTATACAATATACATGTACAGACATGAACATAAAAATGTATAGTCATATAAAACACACTTTGAAATACACTTTTCCCTGCCTTTAGGTGCACAAATACATGTAAATCTCTTGTTTTACCTGAAATAACTTGTAAGCTGCCATATATTATGTATGCATAGAGATGTACAGTCATGTACAAATGTACAGGGTATGATGTTCCTATACAACACATTCATGAATAGTTTCATCAGGTTGGTATGTCACTGAATGAAGAGACTCTTTTTACACAACCAATGCTTTATTCTCACCAATGTTTCAGTGACCGTCTGTCACCTTCTTCAGGGCAATTCTGACTGGTTCACATTGTAATGCAAGACATGTGTTGCTGCTCACAGTTCAGATGTGGTCACAAAACGAAAAGTATCTACATAAAGCATTATGATGGTTGTAAAAAGAGTATCTTTATTCAGTGACATAAACCTGATGAAACTATTCACCAACATGTAAAATACACTTTTCCTCACCTTTTGTCTGACAGGTCTGTCTTGTTCCCAACCAGCATGATGATGACATCGCTCCCTCGCTCGGTTCGAACGTCGTCGATCCATTTTGATGTCTGATGGAAGGAGTTGGCATCTGCCGAGGGACAACAGGCACATGTATCATATTACAATTGTAAACTTTATATCCGTACACAAAATAAAGCGCTTATAACCAACAAGCTTTCAATCAGTCTTCTGATCCTTATCAAGCTGAAATGACCCAAAGCCTATGCCACACATCAAGACCAAAGTGTGACATCAGCAATGGGTCAAAGGTGCTTGAAAGTCGGTATCGGCCCCCGTCTTGGTTGAGGGAAGGTTGGTGGGCTCTGATGTAACAGGTACATGTACATGTATGTACTACAAACAGGTTTTACTATTCTACCAGGAGGAGAAGACATAATATGTTTACATGTACTGCGTGACTATACAACCTACAGTCTAAATTCTACTAAAAGATACAGTAAAATGGAAATTTTCACAGAGATTCGCAGTTTTCACTGTGTTTCACAACATTATTTTCCTAGGCCTTACTTGTGATATCATAGACAACGACTGCTACTGTAGAATCACGGATGTAGGAAGGGATGAGGCTCCTAAATCTCTCCTGCCCGGCTGTGTCCCACAGTTGAAGCCTGACCTGCACACGAAAAGAAAGAAAAACAACATGAGAAATGAAAAAAAAAAACTGCAAGCAATGCGACCGCTGCAATGTAGTCAAACTTGATTCCTTGTTTTACTTGTAATTGAGGTTTATGATTGTTATGTTCTAAAATTAATACATGTTGAGTAGAGTAAGCAGTATGTACAATTTCAAACATCTTTGGTATGACCTGACCGGGTTTCGAACCCGCAACCTTATGAATGCAAAGCGAGCGCTCTACAAGGCTGTTGCACTGGTCTAAATTCTTGCATCATGCAGAAAATGAATAATTCTGCTGATATCTCCTGCTCAGTATTCCTCCATGATGTTCCACTGACAATAACATTCATCTTCGCGACCTTTCCATACAAGGTCAAGCTCGTGGAGCTTCGGCAAGACAGGATACTTGACCTAGACTTACTGCGATAGCTTATGTCGGGATTTCAAAGATCTTTGGGGCGTGCCTGGGGCTGGGTTAAATAGACCTTAACCCTGCGTTATCCAGGTAGGTGATCTGTGAGCAGCACATGTCGCACACATTCATTGTGGAGTACTAGAACTTGGAGCAAAAAGTTTTCATGCCAATGCTTTACATCATTCATAGTACATGGTAACATGGTACAATTTTGAAGAGTTGTACATGTATACCTACATGTAATGGATGTCATGTAATTGTCTCTCTCCATTTCCGCCGTGGTCATACCTAGCATGCCTCTGGCAGGCAGGCACACACGTCCTAGCTCTTCACAGCCATACCGGAAGTGAAAAGAGACTCCTCCCACTTCCGCCTGTGGCTGTGCTCCCGTGAAACCCCAGTTCTTTTTCTCGCTACGCAGGTTACACACACGCGTTTCTAGCTCCGCGTTTTTTCGCGTTTACTTCTTTTACAAGTTTCGTTTGAGTGTTAATAGACATGTCTAGTCTCTAAGTTCTTAGTTTCTTTGCTAATACACTTCTGGGAAGTGTTTTTTTCGTGCGTGAGGAGGTTTGGTCGCGTCAAATCTTACGCAGCTCCGACACGTGTGACGGGCAACATGTCCAGGCACGCATCCGCCCCCTCGCCCCTGGAATCTTCGACGGAAGCTGAGCGCTTGTTGGCGTTGTGCGAGTCTCTTTGTTTCCGGAGAGTAGCCAGCAAAACGAGCTACTACTAGGTGGGCGGACACCCGTGGCTCCGCAGGAGTGGAATGACCAGCATCCTCCCATGATAATATTGACGTGCGGTTGACCGACCGTTTTTCGGCAGAGTTTCCCGCGGCGGTTTAATAGGAGAGCGGCACGTCGCTCAGAGAGTCATCGTTCACCAACATGTCGAACCGTGTCCGCGTTTTTTCGGGTATTCGTAGTAGTTATCAGCGGTTTGTTTACAGCGACGTCTAGGCTTCGTCTCCTCGACCGCTTCGGCAGCATGTTCCAACCGCCCGCGGGCCCTTCCGCCTTTTATCAGGTAAGTTTGTTTCCGCGGCATACTGTCGCCGCGCGTAGTCCTCACTACGCCCCGTCTTGTGACCGATATGTGTTTACGGAAATTTCCCGCAGTATTTTTGTTTGAGCAGCTCCACTTCCGTGTTTGTATAGTGGCGAGTATCCTCGCCTGTCACGCGGGAGACCGGGGCTCGTTTCCCGACACGGAGCCAGGAAGCAGATGGGTATTTGAGTAGTCACGGAGTGTCTATGATTCATTATCCTTCATTACCAGGTGAGCAAGCTCGTTTGAGTCCTGGTCATTGTTCAAATTAGTTTCACGTCAGGGTGTTTTTGCTCGTTCCTCGAGCGACATATGCACAGAAGCTGAGTGCTGTTTTGTCGTCACTATATTGAAAGTGTTTAAATGCTGTGTCCCAATCCACGTGCATACATTGCTATGAAAGTGTTTCAGGTGAGCTACGCTCGCACCACATTCCTGCCTGGGCGGAGACGTTTGCAGTTCCACCGAGCCCACTTCGGCAGGGTAGCGCGGATGTGCTGCCAACACAATAATGGTGCACCATGTGACACCTTTGGGACACAACAGCAGAGAACCCATTCCAACCAGTCTTCCTCGGAATTTGGTCATGGGTCACAGCAGCATGTATCAGGTGTCAGCGGACACGAGAATGTATCTGAGATGTAGTGCGGCCTTTTCGGAGCCCGACGATTCTCACATAGCCGGCATGCAGACCGGGAGTGTGACTAGTATCAGCCGTCGGTTCTTGCTCAGCTGGCAGACCGCCATCAAGACGTACGCAGGGCCGTTTATGAGCCATGCTGCTGGAGACTGCAGGCCTAGGCCACATAGAATCATCCTGACTGGCGCCGCAATCGTCTACGGTTCCAGGGCGCCTTCCGCTGAGCGGACACAAGCACCGAATGCAGCGATGGTAGGTAAGTGTATTCCAAGCCATGCTGCAGGTGAGTGGAAAGTCCAATTCAGGACTATAGCAACGTGCCTAACCATAGGCGTCAAGCTGAGGTATGTTTTTGTTCACTTTCGTGGTGCGTGTTATACTCGCCCAAATGACTTTTTGCGGTGTTTTTTAATACTTCAATCCCGTCTAACAGGGTCAAAATGACCGTAGGAGGCACCCAGTGCCTTTTGGCGAGGATTTTTCTCACGCTGGCAGTCTCGTAGCGACGTCTCTGCCAAGTTTTTAAAGTAATCCGTTTCATACCGTTCATGAATTTTCTCAAATTCTTGAGTTGTTGATTCTTTGTTTACTGAGAACGTTAGTACGTTCATGATTGTGCCAGGTAGGGTTGGAAAAATGTTTCTCCATGGGGAGAGTTTATGCAGTAAAGTTATGTGGTTTTCATTGTTTTACTGCCAGTACTTCCAATATGGAGCCATGCTACGCCTCTTTAGAGGTAAATGAGGGTTTGTTAAACCCATTGTTTTCGCTCCGCTGTTTATTGTTGACTGTTATGCAAAATTTGCTGTTACTACTTGGCTTAGATCGCCAGGTTGCTTAGCATTTTTATGCAAATGTATTGGAATGGATCGTTGAGCGCATTTTCCGTAATATTTCTCGTTCGGGTCACTCGTCGTCACTGTCATGTAAAATTTTCGTGGCTACGTTAGCGTTGATCGCCATCGTGTTCGACTTTTCTGAAAAGCTCCTTGGTTATTCTGTTTCAAACTGATCAAGCAGCTTCCGCTGTTTCAGAGTTGTCTGACCATTTTAGGTCTTCGCGGTTTTCGTTACTTGGTATGTTACTTGAGTTTCTTTTCGCTGATGTATGTTTTCGATTGTTTTCGCTCTCGCGTACCAGTTTTCGATTTGTTTTCGGGTCTTTTAGACGCGCATTTTCGCCGTTTTTTTGTAGGCTAGCCAGGCGTTGACCTCGGGTGTTAGGAAGTCTCACGCTTCTTTTGAATATTTTACCTTTTGAATATTTTACCGCTACGGCGGTGGCCGCTTTGGAACGTGGTGTTAGGTCGGACTTCGCCATCAGCTGTTTACGTGTTAATCTTTTTACCATTGTCATCACAAGCCGTGTGCCTTATGAGTGTATGAATGAAAGACCTTTGTGGTACATTCTTTTCTCGACGGACTAGATAGGCTGCCTTTCAAATAGGCCTTGTTCAAGCATCTCTTGTTCGTCCGTCGGGTTCCAAGTTCAAGCTTAGCTCATCCTGACCACATCACATTCGTCTGCCGTCAACGCGTATGTTACATGTCCATTGTAGTTCATGCGACAATCGCTACATGGCGCTGTTTTTAGGTCAGACTTTGCGTGTATTTTTAATATGGCGTCTCTCGCACTTGAGTGACTCGTCTTCTGATGTGCAACACATTGTCTTTGCCGCGTTGTTTCATCGAGCCTTTGTCTTTTTTACCCGGGTTACTTCCATGGTTTTTTGTATACCGTTGTAGTTTTTCTGATGTGGGCTACGCCAGCCGTCAGTTTCGGTTTTCGTCTGTGCAGACGGAATTTTAGCGCTTCCGAAGTAGCGCATCCATACTCGGCTTTCGAGTTAGCGTGTTCGTTACCTTGTACGGTACCGGTCATCTCCGACGACTTTTTCAGCATTCGAACGTGTTTCGATTTTGCACTCTTAGCCATGGGCTTTCTTGTTCACCCACACAGTGGGACGAGTACTTTTTGTTACGGCATTAACCGTTAATGATTGGTGCGTTCATTTCAGGTACTCAGCCGGCCAGTTATACTTACCGCTCTTGCTGGAAACGGTAGGCGGCTTCACAGAGTTTCGGGTCGTTCCGTATTCACGCGTTACTTCACAAGGTTTCCGGTGTTTTTCTTACAGGCGTGTGCTTCGATCTTCCCGGATCGTTTCTACAGCACGTTCCCATAGCAACCTTTGACGGTTTGCCCAGTTCCTTGCCCACAGGTCAAGGCGGTTTATGTGTTATAACGTTATTTACTTTCTTGCCAGAGAAAGTTTTATAGGACTTCTGTCTCTGTTATGAAGATTTGAGTAAAGTTGAGTCGATTTTTTCCTCCTTTTCATCTTTTTTCTTTTTGAATGAATCAGGTGGTACCCAGCACGAGAGTACACATTTTATATTCATTTGAATTCTCCTCTGACCAAGCGTGTCAGGCTGGTGCTTTCCTGTGGCGTTGAATTTGCTCCACAGGTGCTCGCCTGAAATAGTTCTCTTCCAGATCCCATGCTGAGACTCCATGCTGAGACTCGGTAGGAAGAGTCCAACATTTGGCATTTTCAGATGCGAATAGAACGTCTTCGTCTTCACCAAAATGGATCGAACGACCTCTTTTTCACACTTGGGTTATGGTTTTTCCATATACAAGTAAATGACCAACAAGGTCTTCGCCAATCAGCATTCCCTGTACTTGTTTTGGGCTATTAATTAAAGGTGTTATGCCTTGTGTTTGCAAGCTCTTTTTCATAGAATATGAATGTTCCGTTCTTTTCAGACATGGCTTGTTCTGCGAGCTTCTCAGCTCTGGAATGCTGTGCAGTTTTCTATCTGCATCTAGCAGATTTGGATCCAATGTTTCTTTTCACAGGACACTTTTTTAGGAGGGCTCCGACCTCTACTGCCTACACAGCCAGGGTTCTGTCTAAAGTAATGATGAAGGCAGCTAACTGGGCTTTTGTTTTGACATTTGGAATGTTCTGCAACAATTTCTTTTTGTCTCTCTGGTTAATCAGTACTGGCCTCTGCTATGAAGTCATGCTAGGTATGACCACGGCGGAAATGGAGAGAGACAATATAAAATTGGACCAACTTACGTGCAGGACAATTGTGATTGTCTCTCCTCCATTGAAGCCGTGGTCATACCCGCCCTATCTTTGTGTTGCAGGTTCTGCATTGGTATACGCCCGCCCTAAGTTCTTCGGCCAGTACTGCAGCTGGATTCTAAGTAACTGGGGTTTCACGGGAGCACAGCCACAGGCGGAAGTGGGAGGAGTCTCTTTTCACTTCCGGTATGGCTGTGAAGAGCTAGGACGTGTGTGCCTGCCTGCCAGAGGCATGCTAGGTATGACCACGGCTTCAATGGAGGAGAGACAATCACAATTGTCCTGCACGTAAGTTGGTCCAATTTTATATTTTCGTACACTGTTGAGCTTTAGCATTGCTAAATGCATTTTATTGTGATTTCAGTTTTTGCATGATTGTATGCTAACTTGTATGCTAAGTGTATGTCAAAGTCAATGACTGAATTGATAAAGTTGCATGCGACATTTGTATTTGTGTACTAGGGGTGATCAATAAGTCCTCGTCCTCACCCAGAAATGATAAGCACAACTCAGATTTTGAAGCATAGATGTCAGGCTGACCAGGCTGAAGTATAAAGTCTTAAACGAATGTGTACCAAAATTCAAATTCTTGTGATCATTACTTTGTAAGCGACACCCAGTAACGTTAGGTAAGGGAGAAGGAAAAAAACTTGGACACTTGAGCTGCGACCTGAGGTGTGCGGGTCAACTTGCACAGCTGGAAGTCAGACACCCACTTCTTTTTACTTGAAATAAGAAGAGAATCATTATCAAAATTTTAGCAATGTCTTTTGTTAATGATAAAGAATTTACTGCTTTGGGAACTCGACCCACACATGTCTGATCACAATTCACCCTTGCTTTTCTCGCCACTTACCTTGTGATTTAAAAAAAATGAAAACCTGGAAAGTAATGATTGCAATTATTTGAAATTTGGAGGATATTAATAAAAGGCTCCATACTATGAAGTTGTGCTTATTTTTTCTGGGTGATGCCGAGAACTTATTGATCACCCCTCGTATTTGTTTTTTTACAACATACAGTTAGGTACTATGTACATTGTAGAAATATTGAGTAATGTAAATTTGATACACTGTAAAAAATACCTGTATTTGTTCATTGAACAATGATAATCCATATACCATAACCTGTAAGGCAGTAAACACATATTTGCTAATCTTGCAGCTGCTTTGTCAAATGTACAGTATGGTTGAAAACCCTTGGGGGGGGGGGGGGGGGATGGAATGGCCAAAAATTGATGTGCACACGGATGTCATCCATGTAATCAAATCAACACGGCCTCATTCTTCAAACAAGCACACTAATATGTTTTACTGTTCTGTAGGTGAGGATCCTGGCTCACAACTTTGATCCATCTATTAACATACAAGATGACTGATTCAACATCACTAACAAACTTTGAAATAATAATCTAGGCTGTAAACAAGTGAACTTATTAAGATTTCAAGGTGTAGTTTACAAAAAATTACCTCAAAGAGAACTTATTGATTTAATGCAAAATGCAATACAGTCTGAAACAAACAGGGCCAATGTACCATACAAAAATGTCTATCTGTAAAAGCAATCATATGGTGTTCCATTTACAGTATGTAACAATATGATGCTATTGCATTTTACTCAACACCACTACGAATACTCTTTCTACCGTGAAATTAAATGTCAGCAAACTTAAATGCATTTACCGTAGACAAGTTCTGTGCTGTCACTGTTTACAGGTTAATCATCTATACTCAGGTGAATAAAGTATACATCTTGTGAAATGTAAATCTGCACCAAGAGCTATTAGAAATAAAGAATATGTCTTTACCGATGAAACAAATAGTCTCAAGTTACAGATGATTGAGTTTTCATCAGTGTACATGTATTTTGTTGTGATGAAAGACACATATATCATAATTACAGGTCACCTGGTGGATAAATCTAGTTAGAAGTAAACCTACATGCCATTGCATCCATCCAGTTGAAAGTGAAACTTACATGTCATTGCTTCGGAATCTCTGAGCCTGTGCCAAAATAAATATTGTCAAGCACAAAGTACAATGTTGTTAGCTAAAGTATGTCAATCAGTTACAGGGGTAGTCGATGTATTAGGAGGGGTGATTCTATACATGTTAAAATAATTAAAAAGAAAAAAGGATTGTCTAATACACACAAGCTCCCTCCGGCCTGTTGGAATGGAATTGACTGTGCTGTTTATGGTAGTTTATGTTTACCCAATGACATAAATCCCTATGGATCATATGATCGTCACACCACCTGTGCACTTCACATTTGAAGCTAGACGCAGTGAGGTAAGGAGTCAGTTTTTTTTTTATTTATGGGTGGGTTTGACTTCTCCTTCAAATGAATTGTTTCAAATTGTCAATCAACTGCAAATATTGGTTATTGCATTTGCACTAACATGATGAAGGAAAATCTATAATGATCAACTGGAATCTCCATGTATACTCAGCACAGAAATTTTAGAGTAATCCATTGATTCTGCATCAATTTCAATGCGTTATGTATAATTAGAAAGATGTGTGTTTTGTTAAGTTTATTCACTGCTCTAATACCCCTGTTTTGTTTAATTCATGTTTGATAAAGTTCCTGCAGTTCCAAAACAGCGGCCTGGGGGCCCAAACTTACACCGGTACCACTTATATTCTGCATCAAGAGGTATCTTAAACCACTCAAAAATGATGGCTAAAGCATGTCCAGAACTGGAGATATCCAAACCTGAAGTTCTGCGGCTGTACCGTAACAAGCCGATATAGGGATCCAAAAATCTAATCGTTTCCAGGTATAATCAGGACCTACCCACATACTGAATATAAATGCAATCTATTCAGGCACTTGAGTTATGCCAGTCTTCTACAACCCCACACTCACAAAAATACTACCAAAAACATAACCTTCTTGGCAAAGGTAATCATGATATTACGCTGTCTATGCCCATAATGATAGGTAATGTGACAAATATAGTCTGACATATAGTTAATTTTGTAACATTTTTGCTTTCAGTGAAGACAACTGGTGTAAGGGTCTTGACCACTACTCGATTGGAAGATGGACAACCAACAGGATACCAGTGTAGAACATAACCCAGAAGCCAGCATCATATCATCAGAGTAAGGCCTGCTTTACATGCAAGCATTTTCAAGAATCCAAGCATTTTCACAAATACGTTAAACTTTTCAAAAACACCTTTAGAGAGACGTTTTCAAACAGCATTCAAACCTCGTACTGTGCCTTTTCCAGAGGTGTTTTTGAAAACAGTTCAGCAGAGAGCTGGTGTGAACTTTCTCACAGATTATTGAATCAGTGATAACTGATCGATGTGAGGGTACACATATTTTGTCACTTCTGGTGGTGAAAGTTAACTCCTCTGAAAATGGAACATTCGCCTTGAGTGCACGATATGGAAAGCTTTTTCAGACCGTCACTAAACTACATTGCATCATTTTGCTTCTAATGCATTTTTACCCCCCACTGAGCTATTGCACATGAGACCAAGGGATAAAGTTTCTTTTATATTTGCATAGTTGCTTTTGCTAAAAAGAGGCTGTCACAATCTTATCTATAATGGTCAAAGTACATCAGCAGTGCACGGGACACTACTTGGCCTTCCATTATTTGATTTCCATTGACCTTAAAGTTTGTACTATAGGTACAGACAGTATCTAACATGCATTGGCATAATACCGGTCATAAGCCTTATACCGGTCGATTAAAAATAGTGGAACTTAAAGAGATCTACACATGCAACAATAGTTATTTCTGAGGTATGCCCACTTCAGACATCTAGGTGTCCAATACATAATTTACAAAGCATCGATAACAATGCATTCGAAGACAACAAGGCCAAAAGTTTTCAGGTCATTTTCGGGGCAGGCAAGCTCGTCGTGGGACAAACACACTGTCACGTTCATCGCCAGATTTGTAGATAATAATCACATGTGCTCACGGCACAAGACGAGCATGATTCAACAGCAATCTTGAATTTCTTTTGGTGACCTACAACTCGTGTAAAAGTGTGAGGAACCGTTGCATTATCGCCCGGATCAACGGCTGAATGGGTAAAATTGAACGTACGCCTCCATTTTCCCGCCATTTTTAATGCTACGGCCAGCAGTAAAGTTTTACGTCATAGCGGTTGTGACGGACCAAAATTAAATGAAAATTCTTGTCAGTATACGCCCATTTTCTCATGACTTTTTGTATGCTCATGCAGGTTTTTGTTTTGTGCAACTACTTACAGGAAAGAAAGGAACAACAGAGGATGTATAAAGGTACATAGCGGCACTTGAGTTAATTGTGCCATGTTTCGTTCGGCCGGTATAGTGCACCCCCTTCCAACCACGCGCCCGTTCTCCGTGCAATTCCGCGGTGTGTTCCAATTACGATATTATGTTTTTAGCAGGACCAGAGAGACAAAATAATTTAAACACTGTCAGAAGAAGTGGCAAAGGTAAGCTGTAACAGCAACATGTGACTGGAGAAAATGATGCGTTGATCATTTGCCAAATTAGCATTGCTTGAGAAATTGCAGTAAACCGACCGGTATTATGCCAATGGATGTTACATCACCTTGGGCCTACAGGATTACAATGTGCCTAGTAATCAGATACTTGATCATACAAATATTTGCAACTTACATTCCAACCCTTTCAGGACTGACTTATCTTGAAGAAAATGAATATTTAATTGGTCCACACACAGTGGGACATGGGAAGTTCTCTTTTTGATAAGTGTGTTCTTTAACGTGTTTGAGGTGTGGTTCTCACAGGACCTCAATTTTAGGTTCTATCTGAGAGATGACCATAACCAAAGGTAGTTACTCAATGTTCACCTGAGTGAAGTGAGGAAAGTCATGTTAAGTGCCTTTCCCAAGGACACAAGGTTGAACCTAGGACCTAGAGGGTTATGGAACAAACACCATGATGCCATTAAATGTACCTCCCAACACTACTAGGGGTTGTTGTGTAGAATAGTTTGTCCCTTTTCTTAATCCAAAGGAAATGTCAATAGAAGTGACAAAACATTAAATTTCATGCTCTGTCTTGTGGTCTTCATGGTACATTTTGGTTTTGATACTCCATATCCCTGACAGTCTCCCATTTTCTCTGCAGGACTTAGTGCCATACTGCTATAGGTCCCCTGTGTATATACATTAAATTTTACACTTCATTTAAAATTTATTCATTATATTCCCTGACAACTAGAAACCAGTTATTAATTCCAATAAGGAATGTAACTGAAACCAAAACTTGTCCGTAATCAAATTTTTAATCAAAATCTCCACTATGGAATCTAGTAAGGTTGCAAACAAATATTACCGGATGCTAGCCATACACTAAAAATATCTATTAGATAGACCAAAAAATCCCCACGGCCCTGGGCAGGGCATTGTCCGCCGTCTAGTGTAAAAAAAGAACACGCTTCAGTCCAAGGAATTCCTGGAAGGAAGTTCATTTTCTTTTACTGCTATGAGAACAGATTATTTCAAACTCGGGGAGGCTGTCAGAGAAAGTCATATTTTGATATAGCGGCACTAGCACTAGCCCTGGTCATGGGCATGTAAAAAACCCTTGGAATGGTACCAGGCTTCGATGAGTCTGAACCTAGATGCCCGAGTTCCCATAGCATCCCCACTTATCATTCAAGTGTGGCAGTGAAAGTTCGGAGTACAGGTAGTTAGGTTTGGATTGCGATAGTCTTCTGGCATGGCGTTTATTTTTAAATGCGAAATTTTCTTCAGAGCACATGTTGGCCTGGGCTGTGTAAGCCCAGGTTACTTATATCAAGGAGGCTAGAGTAATATATACGTGTATAATATTCTAACCACTTTGCTTACATACAACAAGGAGGTTTTATCACAATAAACCTCCTTGCATATACGTTTAATTTGTAAATAGTTGTTTTTTACCAGGGGAATCAGACACTGTCAGCCGGCTCCCTTCTGACAATCCCTTACCTTCAACCTAGCCATCCGATATACATCTAGCTGATTGAGTGAGATTACCTTTGTATTTGACTCAACATATTCAATGTTTCTTGGCGGTGGTAAACGAACAATTTCTTGCCGTAATTTTTGCGTTGGCAAGCTTGATTGTTTGTATTTAGACAATTACTGGGGCACTCTTGGACTGAAGACTTAGGCACGATCTAGACACAGTTTTTTCCGATATCGGCAAGCCTACAACCTCTTGCAGACAGCTTTTTTTCAGCGTCTAGATGGAACTGCAATATCGCCATAAAGATATCGGCAGAATTTCTCCCAAAAGGTCCGGAGCATTCGCCCCATACCTTAGCAGGGGTCCCCTACAGCTTCCACGCGTGTGTAGATCTGTCCCGACTTCAGGAGGGCTCATTAGCATATAGCGCGGGCTCATTAGGCTATATAGCTGTTTATGACTGCAAGCGCCACGGGTGTCCCACGGCCAACGTTCCAGATCCCTCCCAAGATCTCGTCAGATATGGACAAAAACTGTGTCTAGATTGGGCCTTAGACTCTATTGTTAGTGCGAAATGACTGGAAGGATTCTCTCTGAATTATGTTGAATAACAATAGCAATACACATTAAACAGGTCTTTGTGTCTGCTTGCTATGCAAATCATTGTTTCCTTAGACACACAACGAGCGATTTGTACCAATCAACACTCGTGCCTCTATTGTAAATCTATTCAGGTCGGAATTCAAAGTTGGTCAGTCATTTGGTGATTTTGCTTGTTAGTGGACTGACCTACGCTCTAATCCTGCAGCTCCAATGTCATGCCTCATTTTCAACATTTCATCGATTTTTTATGATAACTAGTGCGATTTTGTGCCGAAATCGGCCAGTTTGCGTCAATATTATGTTTAGAATAAAGATGGCCGCGGTCAATGGGAGGCCCAATTGAACAGTCTACTGTAATATGGGAGGCAGGGCTCTAGCGTCCGTTTTTCCGTCAATTGACGGAAATTTGCTGCGTCTGACGGAAAAATTTTAAAACCAATCCGTCAACCTTGACGGACAAAAATCCATGGTGGAAGCTACAGGCGACTTGGTGACGCTGTCCACGCCCGTAAAAGCCACACACTGTTTGTTTTGCTATTGTTATGATTGTTGACAATGTGTGTCGGCGCCCTTTCGCATACGATAATCTCATTAAAACCCGTTTTTCAAGGTCTCAGT
The DNA here is from genome assembly GCF_000003815.2 of Branchiostoma floridae. Classification (NCBI taxonomy): domain Eukaryota; kingdom Metazoa; phylum Chordata; class Leptocardii; order Amphioxiformes; family Branchiostomatidae; genus Branchiostoma; species Branchiostoma floridae. The sequence continues at coordinate 19,595 of NW_023365834.1, forward strand.
TCAGTCCTTGTAATAAATTTTTGCGGTTTTCGCAACGATTGTAATTGGCTGACGGAAAAAAAAATTGAGCTGGCTAAAGCCCTGATGGGAGGAAACTTCGTTGTAAGACAATCTGAATTTAGTTGTTACAGTTTTTGTAACCTTTATTATTAAAAAGTAAACGAATGCTGAAACGTATGTAGCCTCATACCTTATTAAGAAAGATCTGTGTAGCTCATACCTTTTTAAGAAAGATCTGTACACATGTTGCATTCCTGTGTCTACGATGGTCTCAATATCTGTACACTAACGTTTTAGACAGTAGGGGAACTTTGATGCTGTCAGTTACCATACAAGCCTTTGTGCATCGCTGTGTTACTGATCACCGTATCTGAAATATTACTACGGTGTACCTTTCGAATTCGATGCCTGTGGAGATGCCCGGTACGTCCCGTAGTGTACTTACCCACGGGTGAAAGTTGGACAAAAGCACTCACACAGTAGATCGAGTAGACTGTCTTTTTAACCTGGTGCAGGTATGAACGTCCTGATCCAATTTGTTCCAATTTCTGTTTATTTACCGTATTATAATTCACCAGGCTTACTGATGGTTATTACTTACTTCTTTGCGTGCGTGTGCTTGGCTATTTGCCATTTAACACAACGGAAACCAATTATACTATGCATTGGGCATGTTTTGAGTCGATACTCTTCTCAGCGACCACCTGTCCAAATTGTCCGCTTTTTACTGGTCCCCAAAGTGGTCGTCTTGGGCAGGTTTGACTATATTAGTCTTCACAGTCATGTTAAAAAAAAAGCAAAACCATTAATGAATATCCACTGGACGAATCCTCTAAGGCCCAGGGCACCTTATATCGAACAAGGCGTCCTCTTACCAGCCGAATCGTCTCCTTACCGGGCGAATCGACTCATGATCAGGGTGAAAGATCCATCAGGCGAAACGTCCATAAACCTTCTTCCGAAATGTACAATGTATCGCACTTATATTACATTGACTTATTGATCTATGGTGTACCTATTGCGGGATAATATAATGCTCAGGGCTTATTACCGCACATGAAGTAATGTATGGGATCAGGGCTGGTGTTACAATATCTCAGGGAGTTGTATCTTACTACTTCGCTCAGTTTGACTCTGCTGGTTTGCCCTCCCATTTCCACTATTGAGGGCATCACCACTAACCGGAGTCAGCCAATCAGGAAAACCCCTTTGCATAGCCTAAAGGATTGTTCCAAATAAGGGAAGCTTATTACAGTAACTATTCATGACCAATGCTATTGTCTACATATAAAGGCTTTTTTTTTCAACCTTCATTTAACCTTGATACATCATTCGGCCTGAGCCGTTTTTCAAGATTTCAAGGGTGGAGGAGGTCAGAGGTCTAAATACCTTCTAAATACAATGTAGTACACAAAAGATACCATGATTCAACATTCCATAGATACTTTCGTATTCAACATAATATCAGTCCATCTCATAGTCCATAGTTACATAATTTCTCGGCGAGTCAAGTTCTTAAACGACGATAAAGAGGGCGCCTGCCTCATTCTCCCTCAGACTATTCCACAGAACTGTGCCTGAATACGTTATAGATCTCCGAAACGCTTCCCTGTGGACCATGGGTAAGTATAGTAGGTTGGATTCGCTTTGTCGCGTTAATCTAGTTGACCTTTCCCTACAGTATGTAAACAAGTTTCTCATGTAGACTGGCAGTAAGTTGTTTAGAGCCTTGTATGTGAGCAACGCCTTCTGGTGTCTGTGTATGGATTTGATGTTCTTCCATCCTAGACGAGTCAACACTTCGGCCTTTCTAGCTAAGATACCACATTTGACATCAGTAAGATCTGTAGGTAGATACTACAGTAACTCAGTTAACCCTAAAGCACTAAGAAATCATCTTCCTCTAAAACAACAACAATTTTGTCAGCCTGACAGGTATGCTCACCATATTGGTCATTTAGCTGCGCACTGATTGGCTTTTACCCTTTTAACTGAAGGTAAGCTTCTTAATTTAAATGAAATGACTCAATAGAAGTGACTAATTTCTGCTCTGTCTTGTGGTCTTCATAGTATTTGATACTTCATATCACTGACAGTCTCCCATTTTTTTCTGCATGACTTAGCTCTGTATTACTATAGGTCCTGAACTTACTTATAATATCAATTTTATATGCAAGACCATTTTATAGTGAATCAGGCAAGCCGATAAAGCAGAGGTGAATTTGGGGGAGTTTCTACAAAATAATGCATCTCTGCATGGGAGAATGATCATCAAAAGAGTCAAGAGTTAACAGTGTGATCTCAAAACATTAAGTTTGACAAAAAATTATGTTTCCTTTGGTTACACAGGGATGCATGTCACCATGAAGTCCAGCTCACTATCACTGATCTCGAGGAGCACATGTCTCAAGCAGAAATAGACGAGCTGAAGAAAGCATGTGATGGCTCGGATGATTTTGAAGATATGGCAAAAAGACTGACATCAACATTTCAGAGCGCAAAGTATGCCACCGTTAACATAGGCATTGTCGGCGATGCAGGGGCAGGGAAGAGTACTTTCATCAACTCTTTCCGTGGTTTAAGACCCAAAGAAGAAGAAGCTGCTGAAGTCTCAGCCATTCGCCATACTACCAACAAAGTCACGCGGTATCCGGTACCAGACAATCAAAACATTGTTCTCCTGGACTTCCCTGGAGTCATCTTTCGAAGCACGGGCACAGGTGTAGCAGAGGAGTTTGACACGAAAAGCTACCTCGACCTGCATGGTGCAGAAATGAAAAATTGCGATCTTTTCCTCATATTTGTTACAGGCCGTGTGAGTAACAACATCATCTGGATTGCAAAAGAAGCCAGAAAAATGGAAAAGAACGTCCTCTTCGTCCGGTCAAAAATTGACATTGACTTAGCAAATGAGAGCAGAGATCACCCCACTCGTTTCCCCAAAGGCACATCCTACACCACACTGGAAACACAGCATTTTGTCGAGGAACTGCGCCAAGCTACAGCAGAGGAGCTAAAAAGGCTTGATTATGGCGAGGTAAAAGAGACAAGAGTATTTGTCATCTCTGGAGTGTTGGAGTGTATGGCTGAAGGTCAATATGACATGACGAATCTCCGGAAAACTATCTATAACAGTGTGTCTCCAGACAAAAAAGCAGTTCTTATCACAAGCTTGTCAGACTTTGCCACTGACATGGTACATGAGAAAGCAAAGTATCTCAGAACACGGGAAGCTATTGTAGCGGCCATGTGTAATGCAGTCATCAGTGCCGCCCCTGTGCCAGGAATTGGGATAGTCACAGATATTGGTAAGGTCCTTAATTTCAGTACATTTTTAACTGTTGCATGTTACTTAATGATACTGCTGCTTATGATTGAAACATACTAGCCAAATGACATATATTCACATTTTAAAGGAAACATCATAATATTATGTACAGTACTTCTGAATCATCATGCTGTGTATTCACCATTGACATTTAATGGCAATGGAAATGTTCCTTGATGTTCTCTTGATACTGCCAGTACCGTCCAATGATCTGTCCAATCTTTGGATATTATAAAATTGCACAATCATCTTATTATGTTACTCATCAGAAACCAACATCTTTTTCAGTGGCCCTTGTGGTAGCGTACCATCGCATCAAGTCTGCCTTGTGTCTCAACGACAAATCCCTCAAGCGACTAGCAGAGCTAGGAAAGAAGGATTATGACAGCCTCAAGAGGTTTGTTGACAGAAGACTTGTGTTGGGGGAAAGCATTAAGAATGCCTCAAGTCCCCTCGCACTTCGCACTATCATCGCTGCTACTACATCAGGAGCTATGATAGCTGCCCTTGCTGTCACAAGTTTTACTCTTAACATTGCCCTTCCAGTTGTTGGTGGACTCATAGCAGCACCAGCCTCAGCTGCATTGGTGGTGTATGTCACACGTGAGATGATCAACGAAATGGAGTCATGTGCAGTTGATCTCTTCAAGTATGCATATGGAAAAGACCCAGGGTATGTACACACCATTATGGCTGTAAACCTTCCATTTCTTAAGTCTTACTCTGATTTTTCTCATGATAGACTGTCTATTGCAACTCTTTTATGCTCTTTTGTCTAGGAAAATAAATTTTACATGAATTTTAAAGAAAGAAAAAAAAAATACTAAATTAACTTTCCTTTCCATTTTATGCACACAGCCCAGCATACATTGGGATACTTGGTAAAGAATGCTCCAACAGGACTGAGTTCCTGAACTCCATCCGTGGCATCTGTAATACTGATTCAGGTGCAGCTAATGCAGACAAGGCCATCCAAAAGCCTACAGAATGCGTGTCTTCTGATAACCTCGTGTTTGTGGGGTTTCCAAGTCCACAGGTGAAGAAGTCATTTTTTCAACAGAAAATCGACAAAGAGGCATACAAGAAGAGCTTTGGTGACGACTTGAAACAATGTGACATCTGCCTGACATTCATTGACGAAGATGTAACCACTGAAATGATCACCGTTGCAAAGATGGCAAGAGAGAAAAATGTCAAAGTGCTATTTCTTTGGTAAGCTACTAATTAAGGACATTTTACAGTATAGTGCAGATTAATCCAACCATTTTGCTTATGCCATAATTATGTTTAAAACTTCATTGCAGTGCCTTTGAATTTCACGAATTCTTATCTTTATTTCAAGGATTAAATTCCACTGATTTAGGTGAATATAATGTTGTGTAACTATTTGTCATTTCACTTTGATTTACATTACATGCTCAACACCTGAATTTTCCTTCTCTTAGGCCAAATGACAGCCATCATTCAACAAACCAAAGTGGAATGATCAGCAACTGCCAGATGAATCTTGAGAAACTGAAGTATGGTGACATTGATGCATCTGACATCTTCATCATCAGTACTGAGTACGAGGCAGTGGCTCAAGACATTGGACAAATTCCTGCCTTAAGACATGCCATGTTCAAAAAACTCCAAGATACTGAAAAGACAGACAGGTATATATACATCATAAGATTACATGCATTTGGCTAATGAATTTTGGTATGCAGTACTGTTCTATCTGTAATTTTGTTCCTGCAAACGTTGTCCACATTTCATGACAAGTACTTGATTGTATCTCTCTTTCTTTTCTCCAGGACAGTGATGCATTTCAGCTCAGACACTTTGCAGTTGGAAGAAGGTGATGCTGGAACTATCTTGCACAGTCTCGAAGCTAAAGAGATGGTAGAGCTGAACCAATTGGACGACACGACAAACCTGACAAAGATTGAGGAAGATGGCCTACCAAAGTGTGAAGAGACAATGATCCGAGCAGGCAAGCTCCAGCCTTGATTTGACTTCAGAATCTACTTAATGGTATTATGTCACTGTAGAGATCAGGATTCATGGCCTATGACAATCCTATGATTGCAGATCATCCTATGACAGGTTGGAATCAGAGTCTCTCCTATGACAAATGGAATCAGAATCTGCCCTATGACAAATCTGCAATTTTAATTGTCTACTCTAAGACTTAGTAAAGATCTAGATTGCAATTGCAATCTGTCCTAGGACAAACTAGAATCTATTTTAAGTTTGATTGCAATTGGGATCTTAACTAGGACAATCCGCAACTGTATTTGACAGATTGGGTTATTATATAAGTATTATAATAATAATTTATCATGTAGTGATATCGCAGTGAAATGAATTTTGAGGGACAACCAATAAAGATTCAAATCTGACCCATTTCAATAACTAGATTTTTAGTTATTGTAATTTGGGACCAAGAGTGGGAAAGTCCACTTAGTATTTACATACCTTTTACAACCATATGTGTACACAATAAGTACTTAGTCTAGCAGTAACTTAAAAGCTTTACATGTTTTTTTTCTGTAGGAGTCATCAGTGACCATGGTGCTGGAACAAACACCTTCATCAGTTCTTTCTTGGGATACCGTGAGAAGGTGGCATCTCGTACAGCAGCCGGACCCACTCAAACAGAATACACGTCAGCGGACTCGGAACGGCCACAGAACCTCACTGTCGTCAGATTCCCAGCAGTGTCATTTGCAATAGGTAGCAATCCTTGACTATTGGCCAGGGATAGAATAGACTAATTGCTCAGTGACAGTTAATTTTGGACAGGTTGAATGATTTAACATTTAAAAAGAAAGTAATGCTAGTTATTTTCTTGTTTGTATAGTCTACTTTAATCATTGGTCCATCACATGGGCCTCCATTTTGAAATCAACAGCCAAAGAAATTTCTTTTTTATTTGTTATATTGCATACAAATAGGGAGGCCAGAAGACATCAAGTCCCGGTACATGTCATGCCAAATGAACAACATGGACAGCTGCGACATCTTCCTTGTTCTTTGTGGAGAGGATGTAGCAACAGAGACGATCTGGCTAGCAGTGGAAGCAATGAAGATGGACAAGAAGGTACTAGCACTATACCTACATGTACCTACCTAGTCCCTGAGGGAGGGCAAGGTAGACGAGAAGGTAGAGTATACAAGAAGGTATATATCAAAGCAGTCACACAATGTATTGTAACAAAACTAACTAAGTCATGTGATTGCAGGTCAAAACACTATCACTACCTTCAATGCAGGGGCTTTAACCTCCAAATGTTAACTAAAAGACAAATGCTGACAAAACAGTTCAAGCTTAATTCCAAGATACATTGTATATGTATTTTTCACAATACTGTGAGTTATAAATCACTACTACTCAATTGGACAACAGTCTGAGAGTAAACTTTAATACTCACAATGTCCATCTGAAAAATTAAATGCTGCTGTTAAGGACCTTGCTGCTGTAATTAATTATTATGTCATACCTGTGACGCGAAAACGTTCGATACGGGTGTTCCGGACCGGATGATAACTTTCCGTACGGCCCGGGCTTATCACACAGGCTCCATTCGAATAAATCGAACTGTTTCGAGTGGGCCGATTACGGCGCCATCGAAAGTTCGAATACCTGATGCGGACGTTGGAACATTACAGTTGCAACGCTTTTTTTTCGAGGGCAACAAATTTGTTCAACGCTGTAATTAATTATTACTTTTATTTTCAAACAGAGCACATCAGATGCTTTTCTCTTTTACAGGTACTGTTTGTTAAGTCAAAGTTTGACACACAAGAGGGTGCATCTACACCTAAAGAACGAGAAGCCATCATGCAGAGAGTAAAACAGAGCCTGGCTGATGCTATTCAGGTAAATTGAGTACGCATAATATGTAAAAATTGAATGACATACATGTCATGTAAATTGTGTACAATTATGGTATATGAATATTATTCTATTTATTGTGTGTCATTGTTTATATACTTTGGCTAAAGGTGCAGATAAAACTATTAGCCTTCCTGCAGTATGAAAGCTTGTTGAACTACTTGATCAGACAAATTCAATAATGCTATTTGGGGTCTTGAAGACCAACCAAATATCCACAATCAGTTACATAATTCTAAATTTTATTTTGATATCAAATCTGACATGTGGAATCAAATTTCCATTTCTGAAATCTGCATCAACAGGTCCTGGAGACTTTTACTGAAAAATGATTGTATAGCCTGGGTATCATCCTCCAAAGTAACTGCTGGCTCAATCTTTTGCCTTGCTTGTCTTTGAGCCAGCAGTTACTACGGAGGATGGAACCCAGGAAAAAATATTAAAACAATAATATGTACATGTATTTCAATATGCCACCTTTCTGTCCAAAGGAAAAGCTTTGTGCTGAGGGCTGCACAACAACAGTGAAGTTGGATGACATCTTCCTCATCAGTGGCAAGTGGGAAGATGTCATGCGAGGAGCCTATGACATGGTCCGACTAAGACAGGCTATGATGAAAGAACTGAGTGAACTTCAGAAGCAGGTATAGGAACCAATCATTTTTTAAAAAATCTAACATACATTCTCATTATTCCACCAGGTGCCATTATACCGCCACTTCAAAAAACGTCATTATAGAGGCCGTCTCAAGATTGTCTTAAACACCTAAATATATGAATTGTATTACATTTAAGATATTTAACATGCGGTGTTCAAGACAATCTTGGGAAGACCTGTATACTACTGTTTTTTGAGGCGGCGGTATTATGCATATGGCACCTGGTGGAATTATGATAGTCGATGTTAGTTAGTACATGTACATGTAGATACTGTTGCTACTGTGACAGTCAGTGATAAGTATATGTCTAGAAACTGACAGCTTTTTCTGTATAAACATAGCACCACAGCAGAGCATGTAAGTAACAAGAGCGTTGGATAAAATAAAGTAACAGTTACTGAAGGACTGGTATAATGGTTGAACATAGTTTCAAATATTCCCTTGTAATTCTTAGCCAAAAAGGTAGTTATCCCTGGTATTAAAGTAGCACATTGGTTTGTCCTAATCAAGGAACTAACGTTGTAAATATGACGGTAACTGAATGTAGCTGACAAAACTGTTGCTTCCTCTCTTGAATGTATTCAGTTTTGTTTTTAATTAAGTCACAAAATATTATGTCTATTTGGTACCAACAGGCATTCATCATGCTTTGCCGAGACTACTCCCCAAAGATGATCTCTATCAAGTCAGCACTCCTGAAGCAGATGGTGTGGACACAGGCTGTCCAGTCAGGGGCACTCAGACCGTGGTCTGGACTCATGGTGGACACACCAGTAGACCTCGGTAATGTTTTGTTATTTTGAACATTAGAGTGCTTCAGAGAGAAGAGAACGTTAGAGTGCTTCACAGAGAGAATCATTTTAAGATCTTTGAACTGTAAATCTAAACAAACTGCAAATCTAAGCGGATACTGAAACCAATGGTGCAACTTATTGCTCATAGTCAATTGATCAGCATTTTCTCTATAGTGGCCACCTGTCTATAGTGGTCACATATAGTCACCTGTCCCTTCAGTGGCCACTATAGACAGGTTTGAATGTATTATATAATTTACATACAACGCTTTCATCATGCGAACAGGGTATTGCATGTTTCTTTCTTCCTTTTGGAAACATCTTGTATTTTCGTCAAAAATGTGACCTTTCTAGTTCTCTAACATATTAGAGCTGTACTTTTTTCACGTTAGCCTATGTTACACAATCTCTCACAGCCAGGGGCTCTCTCTAAGCAGTTGGTCAGACTATGGGTGACCATGAGCATGATTTAGCCAGGCTAATATCAATATGTAAACTACCCCATCAAAAAAAGAAATTGTGGGTTTACTAGCAAATCAAATTAGTTCAAATTAAAACATTTTGCCTCCCCCATCTGTCAATGTTGACACTGTGTAATTTGTGAAAAAATTGGCATAGCAAGGTCTGCATACTACACATGACATCATTATGACATGGAGCTACATGTGTATAAGTAATATTATGTCATACCTGTGATGCAAAAACGTTCGATACGGGTGTTCCGGACCGGGCCATACTTTCCGTATCGCACAGGTTCGAAAGACGTATCACACAGGCTTCATTCAAGTAAATCAAACCATATCGAACTGGCCGAATACGGCACAGTTGGTAATTCGAATACCTGATTTGGACGTTGGAACATTGTTGTTGCAACACTTTTTGTTCGAGGGCACCAAATTTGTTCAACTTCTGACGCATTTTGCATCAAAACATGGGTTTTCTCAGGTGGGTATGACATAAATAAAATACAACACGGTGCATTCCGCATCAGCCTTGGTCCCAGCCCTCCCGCGGGTCGGGCTGTTACCTTGGGTGATACGGAATACACCGTGTTGTATTCTATATTGATTGTATAGTAATACTGTAAGTATGATCATCCATCTTGATGTAATGTGTTTTTTTCTCTTCTACAGAGAAGATCAGGAAATTCTGTGGAGTGTACAAGCAGTGCTTTGGCCTAGATGAGGCTTCCCTGGAAGACTTGGCAGAGTTGTCTGCAACGAATAAGGAAAGTATCCAAGAGTCTGCAGAACACAAACTCCCCATGTGTAATGGTCTATTGGGTACAACTGATCCCCCGCCCCCATCCTCCATCCGTGGCCTTGTTGGTATGGTGGCAAGTGATGGCAGCACTCTCATGACCCTTGAAATTGCAAATTATTCATTTGAAACAGCTCTTAACTATGTGACAGTATTTGAAGGAAAAGCCATGCATGTTATTGCACATTTCTTGCGTAAAATCATCTCTGAGCAGGCAGAATGTGCACAGGCACTGCATGAGGAACTTTTCCTTACCAAATGATGTACCTTGTGTTCTCCTTGTCTTAAATCAACTGTTGTGTAAGGAGAATTTTGAATTCTGTGTCCCTGATCCATAGAATACAAAATCTGATTTGATAATTGTTACAAACATCTGCATATTAAAGACTTTGCTGTTTTCTACCATTCTTATTGGCTTCGGTATAAGGATGCAGGGATGCTAAATGATTATCTAGTATTATCATGATATTGCTGCTGTCAGATGACACAGACCCTGCCACTCCAGATAACATCTGTACCTTAAGGTGCACTCTCACTGCACTTGTGTCAAGCTTGTGTCAATGGGGGGTTCGTTCACTGCATGACTGTTTTGTTATTTTCTCTTTTACAATTTGGATATTGCGTAACACGTAAAAGTCATGATGATTTAGAACACGACAAAATACACAAAAAGTAAGAAAATTTGTTCTTTATCACTGAAATTCGATGAGTATCTTTCAAACCCCGCAGTGACGCAAGCGTGACCCAAGTGCAGTGAGAGTGCACCTTTACAAGCCTGCTGTCAAAAAAACAGGAGCACCTTGGGCTAGCAAACTGGTCATTCACAACCACTGTTCCTGTCATGGGATTCGTGGGAAGGCACTGTTGTTGCCTACTTCCTTTGTAAGATGATTGATGAACAAGCAGTCAATGTGCACAGGAATTGCACAAGTTTGGCTTCCATAAATGAGACTGATTAATTTAAAGAATCTGGGTCCATACAAATGTATGATTGGCCAACAACAACATTCCATTATTTGTGCCTTCACATTAATATTTAATAATTATACGACTTCAAATTTGGTAACGTGCAGGTTGGAAGAATGTGCCTAGATTATTTTGTCCACTTCTTTTGGATGCATTTTTCAAAATGATTTTCATTATGCATTTGTATAAGAATTTTGTAAGTTGCATGTTTTACATGCCCAATGATATTACCTGTTAAGTTACTTCTGGAGATACTAAATATCAGCACATAAATGATTCTACAATCAAGTTTGCATGTAAAATGGTTATTTGGCAATTGTCCATTTTTGCAACAAGTTAAAGTTAAAATGGTCTATTTCTGCAAGAAGTTTAATTGATGTTGCAATTATAGTCTATTTTGTATGCTTGAAAAAATACCATAATTGAAGAGTTAGAGGTTAACGTTTTTTGAAGGAGCCAGCACAGAGCAGTTAGTATGTGTATGATGCTCAAGGTTTCCACATGTTTCACACAGTATCTTCCACAAACTATGAGAAAATAGTGACCATTAACATTGGTGAATATATTGTTTAAAAAAAAATATGGCTGAAACTGCTGAGAAGTAAAATGTGATAAATATACCAGTATGTAAATCATCTTATAGCCATCAAACCATACATATTGTCAATGATATAAGTTGAATACATTTTGTATAATAATCTTATTAATGTGTGAAAAGCAATAATCTGCAGTACTAAATTGACAACACATAACCTGTACATCTGAATATCTGAAGTAGCCGAATGATTGCTTTTAACATTCCATATTGTAACCTCACATTATAGTAGGATGACTGAATACCTTTTATGAATACACCATTTTAAGTATAACAAATTTTGATCAAATTGTCACAGTGGTAGAAATGCTATATTTTAACAAAGTGTGGTAATGAAAATTGTAACATGTTTAGAAGGAATTCTGCAGTTGCTATGCAAAATGTGATGCGGAAACACATTTCAAAATCAAGAGAAGGAATTCCAAGGGACTGACATGTTTCTTATTAGTTATGACATGAGGCCTGATTTCATTGTTTAAGCCCTATACAGATTCATTATTGACACTCCAAAAATATAGGGATTTTAGATATAAGTTAAATACAAAATTATTATGATCTTTACAAAATACAGGGCAGGGTAATAATACTAAATACACGTACATTAGCTTTAACTGCAATTTGCAGGATATAAAATCTAAGTACTGAGTATCTCATGTATCTGCTTAATAAGTATATTATACATACTGTAAGAATATATGTACAATGTCATGGGAAATGTAACTTTCATATAATTACTAGACTTGATTTTATCATTATGGGGTCTATTGGGCAATTCATATTTTACAAAATAGTAATTGTGTATAGTACAATACAATAATCTGCACAAGGAATTAAACAGCTGAAAGCTTTGTAGGTGACTGACTGTATTCTCTCCATTCATTGTCATATTCAACTTCCCAAGGACAGTGTACATCATTTGGTACACAGTATACACATAGACCTTTACCTAAACTAAGGCCTGACTGTGCATTGATATAACATAAAACCACAATTTGTTACGACTTTTTCCAAATGATTTTTTCGGGGGTGGGGTTGGTAAGGTGATCACAGGTAGGAAAAATCTCTTCATACTTTGAAAGCAGGCCTTTCCTCTGTGTGACATGACCTTAATCATTATTGAATATTTCCTCATACAGTATTTGTGCACACTCAGACTGTTCAGCAATCATGATCTTTTGCAAGAAATAAGCCACAACATGCACAGCTTTCTCTTTCAAAGGACCACAGTTCACTGTTGTTTCAAATGAGTGATTTGCAAGTTCAAGGGTCATAAGAGTGCTGCCGTTTTGGGCCATCATGCTAACAAGGCCACGGACAAAGAAAAACAAGAAGAGAGCCTGAAAGAACAGATAGTGTCACAGTGTTAGAAGAGAAAGTCAGCACTATTTACAGAAGAGATAAACACTACACAGTGCACATGAATTAAGTGGTGAGG
>NW_023365835.1:0-1978 GCF_000003815.2 Branchiostoma floridae
CCCTCTTGAAGACTCGGAATTGTCTCTAATATATCTGTTTGTTTCACGTTTAAAAATACATATATTTGTATAATCTATATGTTTTCTAAGTACCAGTATGAATATTTCAAAGGTCATGCACAATCGAAGAATACAATAAAAGTTGAAATGACATTCCAATTTTCCCCCATGAATCAAATCTTTAAAACGAATGAAGTATAATGAATTGTGAGAGAGAAAGATAATGAATTTGAAGAAAAAAACTTCTGTGACTTGGAAGTGACACCAACCAATTCATTAAAGTTGAAGGTAGCAGAACACAGTTTTCGGCCTATGGGGATTTCTATAGTTAAGGGCCTCAAGGTGACTGGCTTCGACGCATTAAAAAATATAGTAGGGTGCACTTTCACAGGTTATATCTGGCTGCCTCTCAAATAAGGCTGTTTACCACTCATTCAACAGTTTTATACGTACTATTTTATCTACCCGCGTCATAGACCCCCGGGGTTCGCGGAGAAATACTGTGTTCTGCTACCTTGAATGTAGACAGCAAACACCCACCCAGATATACGCCGGCTTCGCACAGAGCCAGCTGCTTTACTGTTGATCCCTCCTGGGGGAGACTGACCCCCACATACCGTCCCTCCATCCCCATACATGACACGATAGTGTATGGCTGACCCGAGTCTACTTCATGATTCCCGCCACACTTAGGGTTGTCGTTGACTGACGTGGATTCCCCGACGTGGATGTGGAAGGGATTCATCAGTGCTTGGAAGTCAGTCTCCGGATAGATGAATACTCTGAAAGTAGTTTAAAGAATGTAATCTCTCTCTCTCTCTCTCTCTCTCTCTCTCTCTCTCTCTCTCTCTCTCTCTCTCTCTCTCTCTCCTTGGGTTCGGCTGCCAATAGGAATTAACCGACAGGGTTAGGAGACTTTGTCTAGATTTCTGGAGGATGGTGAGTCTGTTGGCTGCTCTTCTGTTTTTGAGTGTATCCCATCCCAAGTCCGAGACTAGTTTAGTGGCGCTTGACTGAGAATTTGGACAGTTGGGTGCATTAAAAACAAATCTGGCCGCTCTTTTTTGGACCGCTTCTAGTTTGGAGATGAGGTCTTTATGGTGAGGATCCCATGCTGCACTAGCATATTCAAGATGGGGTCTAACCAAGCTAGAGTAGGGTTAATGCATATCAATTGTCATGACTAGGGGTGGGTACCGGTACAGACAATTCAGGTCCAGGACCGGTTCAGGTCCAGAGGATCAGGTCCAGGTTCGGACCTGAACCTGGACCTCATTCCTTATGTGAAAACTTGTGAATGGACGATACTCAAAACAATGGTCCATTTCGCAAGGAAATCTCTTTTCTTGTGGAGTATTCGACTCCCATTGGCGTTTTAAAATCCTACAAGGCTATGCCTCTGTCGATTGACTGTAAACCTTGTTGGAAATGACTACAGACTTTACGTTGCTTCGTCCTCATTTTCTTCGACCGGTAAGCCACCAAACGTGTGAATGCCTGATCATATAATCTGTTCATTTTCCAATAGGTCCAACATTCGGTCCACCGATTTTTTATATATACTCCACTTCCTCTCTGCCACAAGAACTATCTAATACTCGGTCGTAGCACGTCCAAAACTCGAGATATCAAACCGGGACATTCCGCTGCAGTACCATAGCAAGCCGCTAGGGAGCCCAAAATCTAATCGTTTCAAGGTCGTGTCAAGATCTACCCGCGTACTAAGTATCAAGACAGTCCATTCAGACGTTCTTCAGTTATGCTGGTGTTCTACAGACACGCGCGCACACACACACACACACACACACACACACACACACACATACACACACACACACACACACACACACACACACACACACACACACACATACACACACACACACACACACATACACACACACACACACACACACATACACACACACACACACACACACACACACACACACACACACATACACACACACACACACAC
>NW_023365835.1:2024-24791 GCF_000003815.2 Branchiostoma floridae
AACTTGAGTCCACCATCACTTTGTCATCGTACGTGTATTTGTATTATTTCATGTATTTTTCAATAAAAGGTATATCATTTTTTTAAATTTCTGTCGCATCAATTTTGTAACAAGTGAACGCTTAATCACGTGCCGTGCCACGAAGGTGTATCATGAAATCCAGCATTATACAACTATTTAAAAAACAACGATTTGCCTGTTACAATACGTGGAGTGATAATTCATGTTGCTGAAAGCCATTGATTTGTTATACGTGAAAAAAGAAAGCCTTTATTACGTACTAAGTTCACATTTAGCAGATCACGCCGACTCTGATTTCTTAATCTTTTAGTTTTTTTTAAACTGTCCTCTTATTATGTTAAACATAGTTGCTACTTACGACAGAGCCTTAGAACAACTGTCACTTCCCTGCGCCTGAGACGCCGTAGTCTTTGCTTGGAATTTGCATTGTCTGTGTCTAAGTCTCCACTATTCTCTGGCTGGTTACGCCCGAAACGGGGAAGTATTCATGGAAGGACAACTACACACAGCTTAATTGCAAATCATTCAAAAGTTGCGAGCTACCTTTTATTGTACTATTGTTGAACAAATCTTAATGAAGTTTTTAACAAATGTTTTATGTACCATACACCAATTCAGCCTTGTATGGCTGCAGTGATATGTACATGTGTAAGGCGCTAATAAACCAGTCATTCATATCAAACGAGTAAAAAACAACCACCATTAATTACCAGGTTTTTCAGAACATTAAGATGAAAAAGCACTTAAACTTGATAACTTGAAAACTTCATGATAAAACGTACCTTGCAGAAGCTTTGCTGACACCAGTGCATCTTGTTCCGCACTGCTGGACGGAGTTGGCCGGGGGCCGTCTGGAAATACCTCCAGGTCTCAGCAACAGGTCACATCGTCTTGTGTCTCTTATTTAAAGCCTACAACTCTCCGAGCAGTGTGATAAAGTGAGCATGCGCGTGGGGAAAATTAACCACTGGCCTTGCATGCTTTCACGTAATGCCATTTTTTCCAAACATCTGTTATGGCAACGTTTGACGTCAATAAAATAAATTTTCAATTATAATATTTCTACAATGGTTGATAAACACAATCTTGCAAAGTTAATGTAAAATCATAAACCATTCCTCAACCGAATCTTTAGAAATTCAACTTCAGGCCACAGCAAGTAAATTTTATAGATGACATCCTCGGCACACTGCAAAAATAAAACAAGATGGCAAGTTTTTAAAATAGACACATACACGTTGTAGCAAGAATTGAAGTGACAAAATACAGCAACACAACCAACAAGGCATTTAATCCTGTATTCAAGAAGTGCACTAGTGTAGTAAAAGTGATACTAGTGTGGTACACTGGTATCACTAACAATATTGGCTTCCATATGTTTGCCGCTCTTACAGCTATCCACCAAGTTTCAATTCTGCAACTACAGTCAAGGCTACCACTCCAGTGCCACCTCTACGTAATGTGTTAGTTTTCAACACAACCTATTTAATCATTTTGGTTTATATGGCAATCCCTGAAGAAAAAAAATCTGTCTGAAATCAGGTGAAAATTAATGAGCACGTGGATGTCATCCATAAAATTTACATGCTGTAGCCTTACCACAACCCTTTCAATACGAAAGAACATATTAAATTCTATCCAGAAAGAATCTCACCAATCACGTCAACAAAATGCTCAATATGCAGGTGCATCAAACCGATGTCTGAATCTGGCAACAACCTACGTCGACAACGTAGATAGAACTCTTTCTTCTTCTTTTTTTTATATTATTTTCAGACACTGACTCATGTCACTAACTTATTACCTTCGCCAAGAAGGTTTTATTTTGGGTCGTAGCGTTTGTTTGTTTGTGTGTGAGTGTGTGTGTCTGTGTGTGTGTGTGTGTGTGTGTGTGTGTGTGTGTGTGTGTGTGTGTGTGTGTGTGTGTGTGTGTGTGAGTGTGTGTGTGTGTGTGTGTGTGTGTGTGTGTGTGTGTGTGAGTGTGTGTGTGTGTGTGTGTGTGTGTGTGTGTGTGTGTGAGTGTGTGTGTGTGTGTGTGTGTGTGTGTGTGTGTGTGTGTGTGTAGAAGACCAGCATAATTTGCGAACGCTTAAATGGCTTGTATTGACATTGTTATATGGGTACGTCTAATGATAAGACCTGGAAACGATTATTTTTTTAAGCTTGATAATAATGATAATAATGTTGCTGCTGTTTTCAACCTAGAAAAAAAAAGCTTCAAGAAAACGACAGGTCTTCAGCTCAACATCAGACGACAAAATCGCTTTTAAAGAAATATCCGGCACCACGTGCTCATTTCTTTGAGCTGTCAATCAATCCACCAACGCGTCCAAAAATTTAAATTAACTTTAAGGCTTCATTCAGTTTGGAGATATTGTGTGGCTCCGAACGTGCCTTAACCGTAAATAGGAATTCGAATCTTTCAGAATGTACTGCACTCTTTTCACTGAGCCAAGGACATGGAATGTGCTGCCGTGACTAACGAAGGAGCTCCCCATTAAACCCGTCATAGGCGACGAGCTTTGGGTGTATGTGTTGATCGACAGTTTGAAATCTACAGATCTAGAGTTCACTGCACTCACTCCAACCGGCTGTATTGTCTGCCGCTGTGAACAGGGGTGCCTAAGCATTCTATGAGATTCGTATGAACATTATGTGATACGCACGAATCACTATGCGAAAACGCACAAACCTTATGAAAATCACACGAATCTCTATGCGAAAACTTACGAAGCGTATGAAAATCACACGAATCACTATGCGAAACGCACAAACCTTATGAAAATCACACGAATCACTATGCGAAAACGACGAACATTACGTGATTTGCACAAACCTTATGCGATTGACGTAATGTCACGTGACCCAGTGGTGGTCGGCCGGTTTCGCATAAGGTTCGTGCAAATCGCATAAGGTTCGTGTGTGTCACATAGTGATTCGGACGAATCTCATAGGGTTCGTGCAAATGCCTAGGTACCCCTGGTGAAAGTATAAGGCTACACCGACTTAATGTCATGGATGATATCCGCGCGCACATTGATTTTCACCTATTCTAGAAAAAAACTGTAGCCAGAGGGTCTGCTCTCCAGGGTAGGGGGCACATGGTCAGGGCATGTGACCGCAGCACCCTTCATTCTCCTTTTTAAAAACAAGAATAGCAATAAAATAAACATGATTGAACTGGTGACGATTCTCTCTTAAAGTCTTACTGGAGCTGAACTTAAGGCAAACCAAGTCAGGGAAAGAAGGGTCTGGATCATTCTGTGGTTTAGCATGTTTTTTTTGCTGCATTTTTTTTTCTTTTTTCGCCCGCGCTCATTAGTTTTGCGGTCTCCAGAGGATGCTATCTATAAAATTAAGTGTATGGCCTAACGTGGACGAACATATTAACAAAATTTCAAACAACTCATACCTCCGTTAAATAAGCTAGAGTTTGTCTTATGTCTTTTTAAAATGCTGTACATTAATCTTACAGATACGGTTTTAGCTACCATCAATGACTAGCATATGGGAAATAGATAACTAATACTAATAAATTTCAGGTAAGACTTTTGCACTCATTCCAGCCCACCGACACTGTGTGTAGTACGGCTTATTTTTCATGATTGAGAGGAATTTCTAGCATTTGAATAGAATCCGCTGCGTGCTTCAGAAGGTTTTGACCAAAAAAAAGCCCCTGATTTCCTTAAACTAGCCGCTAGGGTGCCAAAACTAATTCAGTCACATTTTCCTGAGCATAAGAGCTATCTAACACTTAAAGATTGTGAGTATAGTGTGTTCAGAACACGAGATAGCAAAAACTGAATTGTACTGCAGTACCAAGGGAAGCCGCTTGGGAGCCCAAAATCATATCATTTCGCCCAAAATTATATCATTTCCAGCTTTTATCACAACCCACCAACGTATCAAGTATGAAACAAATCCACCCAGCCGTTCTTGAGTTATTTTAATCACACACAGAAACACACACACACACAGAAACACACACACACACACACACACACACAACCGCTAGTGAGAATATAACCGCAATGACATTTCATGGAGGTAATTAAGTTACGCACAAATGATTTAGGCTGGAGGTGCAGACAAGAAAACGCGTAAGAAGGACGCAGGTGTACCTTGGACTAGAGCTAAAATAACATGGAGTAACAGGACGTACAGACTTAATAAAGTCCATCTTGAATGAATGGGTGCTAAACGAGCAAATACTTAGATCAAGACAGATCTTTGAAAACGATCGGTAGTACAAACTGGCATTTGAATGTTTAATTTGTTGCGAAGGTTGCCTCAGAAACTGCCGGTGGTAACAAGTCAGTTAAGTCTTTCAGGATGTACTGCACTCTTTTCACTGAGCCAAGAACATGGAATGTGCTGTCGTGATTCATGTAGGAGCTTCCCATTTTAGGGCTGACGTCAGGGTTGCGTTGCTCGATCTTGTAACTGTCTTTCTAACACTCTCCCCGATATGTTTAAAGATTTCTTAAACCCTAATTCACATGTACACAATTATCATACCAGGCAAAGAAATCTACTCCATATCCCTCTCTTTCGAACAACATTAGCGCAGTCCTCCGTTAAATATAGATGTGCTACAATCTGGAACAGTCTTCCTACAAATATAAAAACACTACTTCCTTCCTTACATTTAAAAGTGCCCTTAAAACACACCTCATAACCACCCTAGCCCCTTATAGAAATATCTATCCTAGCTCAATTCATGTTGCTATTATTATTTGATTTCGTTAATCACACATCTTTTTTTTGTATTATTATAACATATGACTGAGTTAGCTACTTCTCCTTATTATTCATTGATTCACTGATCATACATCTTTTGTTGTTTTATTATAACATATGATTGTGTAAGCTTCTCATGTTTATTATTTATTGATTTACTGATGGTATACCTTCTGTATTATTATAACATATTTACTAGTTTTTTTTTTCTTCTTTGTTGATTATGATTCATTGATCACAATTTTGTGTAAACAAATAGGAGGAGGGCATAGCATAAACTGTTAAGGTTTTTCCCTCCTGCACCTGTTTTATATTTTATTCTCTTCTGTATCCTATTATTTTGTATGTGCAAACAACAAAACAAACAAAACAAGTACTGTCGAGCTCAGCTTTGCCATGGGCAATCTTATAAAATAGAAGGGAATGGACATATGAATGGATAGTTTTTCCCAGCCTGAAGGAGAGAGAATATGATGACCCCCTCACGGCGCCAGATACCGTGAGGGAGCGTTCATATTGCAGCCGCTCAATAAGTCTTAAGTCAGCAGCCGTGCCAAACAACATCAGCATATTCTAGAGACGGTCTTATAAAAGTCTTGTAAATATTTCTACCACAATTTGGAGGGGGCAACTTAAAATTAAGGTTGTTCATGATGGGTACCTTTTTAAAAACCTTCGCAACCATTTGGGTAACATGAGTACTCTACTCTACGTTGAAACAAATCGTTACGTTGAAACAAATATCCGGCACCACGTGCTCGTTGCTTTGTGCTGTCAATCAATCCACCAACGCGCCCAAACATTTAAATTAATTTCAAGGCTTCATTCAGTTTGGAGCTATTGTGTGGCTCCGAACGTGCCTTAACTGTAGATAGGAATTCGAATATTTTAAAATGTACTGCACTCTTTTCACTCAGCCAAGGACATGGAATGTACTGTCGTGATTCATGTAGGAGCTTCCCACTTAAGGGCTGACGTCAGAGTTGCGTTGCTCAGTACGATTTTACTGCGACTTAAAATCCTTGAAAATCCTTCTTTTCCTTGATAAAAATTTTGCCGAATCTGGAGATTTTCTGTAGTTAGAAGCGACAGGTTTGCTCTAAGCTTTCTTGTTTTGGTTCAGTTCAGCAGTTAAGTTGGTGTAAGTACAGATTTGACTTGTTGGGTTGAATCAGGAGGGAATTGGGGTCAAAGGTGATGTTTCTTTCATAGAGCGAGCTTTTGTCGGAGATTGAGCTAAACAACCCTCTGTTTTCTTTGAATGGTTATAATTAGACCCAATCGACTTTCTGGTGAAGAAGAATTTTTTTTAGATTGAAGTATGGGTCAGTTCTTTTTGAAGCCTTCTTTCAGTGTATCTTAACATGTTTTTCTATAGACAGTCCTAACGTGGAACTCTGCTCTTTACCCGTTACAGACCACGAGCTTTGGGTGTGTCTGTTGATCGACAGGAGGTCGCCCGTGTTTAAAATCGACAGGAGGTCACTGCACTCACTCCAACCGGCTATATTGTCCGCCACTGTGAAAGATTAACGTGGGCGCACAAAATTCCACGTGGACGAACACATAAACTATACACATATATATATTAATCCTAGGTCGGAACTTTTGGGCAATCTTGCAGATCTACTTAGTCATTCAAGTTAATCTTGATAATATGTCCGACAATGCTAAATTAGATATTTTTCTAATTTTAAAACGACCCAAGTTACTCACATCATCGTGATAGCTTGTAGCCAACTTAGACTCCAAGGTTTGATCTTCTAACAATTTTTAGTTTTATTGTATAAATCTGGGTCCTCAACAAGGAACTTACTAATAGGCTAAACTCCCCAAACATCCAACATGTCCAGTGACAGAATTTCAGTCAGATTCGAACCGTCCAGAACCAGGTCAAGACTTAGTTCTACCGAATCCGGACCACATTTTGAACGATGTTTGTGGCCTGTTGAAACCACTTCTATTCGCCCTGCGATTGCTCGATTACTCTTTATTGCTGACAATGTCCTAATCATCCATAAGGAGGATCGTCCTTGTAACGCATGGTATCTTCAAGTCTTATGTTGATAGAGAGTGCCGATTTTAAAGGCTAGGGTAAAGGAAAACCTGTTCAACAACTCCGCGTCCCTTAGGCTTCGAGGCGAATTCTTCTTGTGTATACAGCCCATCATGGAGCCTACGTAAGTTGATGCATGCAGGCTACATGTAAGGCGGGGGAGGCAGATTTAATTACACAGCCCAAACCTTGGCTCAAGAATAACATCTGCGGTCGGTGTTTCTGAACGAAGATTGGACTAGTTAACCACGCCCGGACTGATTCTGAACGCTAGGTCCTCACCGATACCCGATGGACGAGTTTTACGAAACCATCTCTGCCTCTGAGTAAATTATTTGCGCGGAACTAAAGGGAAAACAGTGCATCATCACTCTGTAACGGTCGTGACCCTTGACACAATTAGTTTATTTTTGTAACATCTTGCCTCGTTTGTTATCCCAGCTCTCTTTTCACATGCACCTAATGTAAATGCATTTAAGTTCGAGGGGGTTTAATTTCTCTGTAGCGGGAAAGACTGTTCGCGATGGTTTTAAGTCCGGGTAGCACCATGTCCTGTGGTCTCTTACTGCCATAGAGAAATGTCCGTGGTGGTTTTAAGTTCGCGGTAAATTTGCAACGCGAAAACCGCGAACAAAAACCACCACGAAAATTTCTGCATTTACAGTATGTCATAGCTTTAGCCACTGTGGTAATTTACATTATTAGATTCTTATCATGCAAATCAATTTCTATAGCTATTTGTTTACAGATCCAATTGTTATATTACTTCAAACCACGTGAAATTTGTGTTACTCAAAAATGTAAAAATACTGTTAGATACCAGTAACTAAACTGAGTCTTCATTTGCAAGATTAGTGATAGATATATGATAATTTGATAGTCAATAATGACAGGAATTTTATATCTGTAGCATAGTCATAGAGGAATTCACGACTTAACCTGTAGATATATTTAAAGGTTCGGAGTTTTTTCATCTTACGGTTTTTCACTGATTGATGTCTTACCCAACTTCTTGTGCAGGTCAACGGTGTTGTGAGTGGAAAGTGTTTTCTAATGACCTTGAATGACCTTGCCGTCGCCCTTGTCCGGCAGACTGGGTAAAGAAAAACACGTGTCAGGTGTGAGGAAATCTCCTCGCTACATTTCAGAGCAGTCGAAAAGACGCTTCATTTCGAGGCACAAGCAGAGTGCTCGAAGTTCTGTGATCTCTACGTGTGTGCGACCTTTCGGCATCCAGTCTAGATATTCCATAGACAAGGTAAGGTATTCGAAGATTAAGAAAACAATGGGAGATTTCGCAGAAAGTTTCATTAAGTGCCGACATGCATTAATTTCTCTGGGCTTTTAACAGTGATGTAAAAAAAATGTTGTTCTTCCATACAGATGCATTAGGTAATATGGGAATTAGGAAAGCATGCTATACATTTTTGTATCAGTTTGTGCTTTATGGTGCTGAAATTTTATTTTGTTATACGGAAACTGACGATGGGGGAATAGGGGAAGTAAACAGGGAGAGGATCGCTCGGGGGGGTCGGTTTTTTTTTGTCTGAGTCTTGTATTTACCATACATTCAAGGGGGTAATGGGGAAGCTTAGCTACGTAAAATGTCTTGTACGTAATGGTGAGGTTTGCAAATCCCGATTGTCATTAGGGTTGTGTATCTGTCTTTGGTATCCTATAGCTAGAAAACCCTAAAAATGCCCGGGGCTCAAATAGCCTGATATCCAGCCGTATTACAGCTCTCGAGACGGAGTCTCCTCTGTCTTCTCCGCGTATTTGCTGAGAGAAAAGAAGAGACTCGGGAGCTGTAATACGGCTGGATATCAGGCTAGGGCTCAAATGCCCTGCCCCATTCCCACATCTGGTTTTCATTCCGCCATCAAGAAGGGCCGACGGGAAGAGTGGAGGATGGCTAAGGGACGGTTCACTAATCATTGTAGTGTCATTCTCAAAGCAATATCATAGAACTGTAGTTTCTAGGTCCGGTGGACGCTCCCGCCACATCATGTTCACCATATCCGGCCCCGAGGGCGCGAGCCGTCGAAAGGGAGGTCCGGGAAATTTTAGACCTGGACCCTCTAAAACGACATTTCATGCATTTTCTGGGGCAAATTTTGCTGAAAGATTCGCTTAGATTGAATGAAATTTCTATCAGTAAAAAATGCAAATCAGTCCGCCTTTGCAAAAAAATCGTTGACATTAAAAAGCGGCCCTTTGAGCGCGTAAAAGCGGACCTTTGAGCGTGTGTGTGTGTTATGGTTCCAGCCAAAATAATCACATTAATGACATTATTCCGACGTCATTGTTCGGTAAAATGTCACATGTAGCACTCATAGGTAACGTCTACGCCATTCTTTGAAAATTGAGGCCATATAATAAGTTGTTTAGAACTTACAGGGGTTAGTAAGTGCAGTTAACAAAACACATACGTCTCAGATTGACCAAAAAGCCTCGGGTCTGATCAGGGTTAGCTCAGAAAACTTATATCTGATTCTCTGTTCCCATCTAGTTTTACAAAATGGCGATGAGTATTCGGTTGGCGCCATTCACACGCCCTCTCATGGTGCTGTACCGAAGGTTTAGTGCTGTTCCTACTATTCCTGCTGTTCCTGCTGTTCTAAAGTCTGTCGTATCCGGCCTCACCTCCAAACGGAAACACGTGCCGCACTGGTACCTGTATGACACACGGGGGTCTGAAATCTACGAAGAGTAAGTAGCTTATCTACATGTAATAGATTACTTTATAATGTTTTATTAGCAAAATAATGATGATATTTTGTATTTTATTAAAGATTTCCCCCAACGAGTGATCTATATATGAAAAGAATATTACTAACCAAATTGAAATAGTCCTTTGTAAGTGGGACGTATCTGTGTGCTAGGATGTTCTTTCGAACAGATGAAAATTTGCAAAAGCACAAAATTTCACTGTTATTTATTTTGAGCGAATCGCAAATTCTAGTACGATTTAAACGGAGCCATAAGGACTAGGACCGAAGTTTACGATTTCATAATAATAAGGCAAAAATAAGACAAATAGCCTGCTGATACTGGACTGCCGAAGACAAGAAATTTAGGCCGACGTCCTCAGGCCGAAGGGCTATAGTTTCGCCAGGAAAATTAGTATCCTATTTGTCCTGAATTAGTCCTCGGCCCCTCCATTATGAAGTGATGCGGAAATCGTCTGGAGCCTAAAGTCACCTAAGCGCTGAGACGACCGCCCTATCTTCATCCCTTTCCCGTCTTCCCGTCCTTATCATCACTCTCTCACCTTTCCTCTCCCCTTACATATCTAATCCCTTTCTTATTTCTCTCGACTTGTCCCCCACACTTCATCATGTTCTTCTCTGAACTTCGTCAAAACAACGTTTACCCACTCTAATCGGCCGCAGCGCGCGCTTCGAAAACTGAGAGAAAATCAACGCCAAGAATACCGATCTAAAATTCTCCACGTTACAGAAGTTGAGCGTAAACAGGAAGGAATGAAAATTCTTCGAACGCTATCATATCTTCTCGGCGACTTTGGGAACCACGTGCACGCCCTTCTGATGTCCCATAAAGGGAGCTCTCTAGTGCATCTGGCAAAATCCGCAATGTTCCGAAAGACAACGATATCCTATGCACACAATTTCAAAAACGCAAAACATATTGCTCACTCCATTCCTAATGCCCGTGTCCCACATACACTTTAACCAAGCCTCAGTCCGGACCTTACACACTCCCGCATAGCATGTTATCCAGCCTTCCGCGGAACCCCGTCGCACTGGATAAAATCGCCAAATGTCAAACAAGAGCGTACACAACTTCTAGGGTCTTCCAAAGATCCAGCTTTCCGCGGAACCCCTTCGCACTGGATGATATCACAACAAATCACGAAAAGGATTAAATGAACACAATTTCTCGGATCGTCCAGCCTTCCGCGGAAACCCTTCGCACTGGATAACGTCACACCATGCTGAAGAAAGACTGCACACTTTTCGGGTCATTCAGCTTACTGCGGAACCCCGTCGCACTGAATGATATCTTGCCGTGCTATAAAAAGGCGTCAGACCAAAGACGTTCTTGGTCAGACCAATCTCAAAACAGGGTTACTCGATTAGTTCCTAACCCTCCAGCATCCCGCGGCACCCCATCGCACTGGAAAACGACATGTCAAAATCTATTCACGAAAAGTAGGGGGGAAATGACTTACAGCTCCTTGAGTTGCCGGCGGGGTTAAATGAACTGACCGGAAGGGGCTGGGCGGTGTCGGGAACTGGAGCGCCAGTCGACCCTGATCCTCTGACCGCTGTCCCTTGTAGCACTATATTCAGTACAAAGAACATGGTTCACAACATAAAACATCACAGCCTAACTGTTCGGCTAACAGGTTCCTGGCGCGTCTTGAGCCCTCTCTGCTGCTAAAGCTGTGCAGGCCACCAACGGGTCATATCGGGCCGCACATCTGGCGAGGTTGAGGGTGGATTGTGCCGGCTCTGGGTGGTGGTGTGTCCCGCGCATCCCTGTTGTTGGAGGGGGAGAGCGTCAGACCTGTATGAACAACACGTGAACCATGAGACAGTGGGAAGGGACGGGCGCCCGGCAACAGGTCCGGTCCCAGACAGACAAGTCTAAAACATACGCATCTTCCACACCGCCCAGCCCTCCCACAAACGGTCTAGGGTGCCGCGAACGCGGTTAGGACTGGGCCACGCGTGTTCACAACTCAGTCACCACGCCTTACAGGTACGCGCTCATACACATGCGAACTAAAACAAAAGGTAGCAGAAAACCCCAACACAGCCTCCTGGACCATGCCATCGTCTTCCTCTGTTCCTGCCTGAAAATATTCACGAAAATCAGAAAATGACATAAAAAATCTGGAAACTCTCGTTCTGCTCCACACCTCAGCATTAAAAGCCAACACCCACAGGTTTCCTTTGCAGAGGATAGAAAGGATGCAAAAAACATGGCGACAAAGGAATTTCAGAGAACCACCGGCTTGCCACGTGGGCACCAACTATCTGCTTGGATGTGGCTGTCGAGCGCTGCTAAAACATACACAAAGTCACGAAACCACACAAGAATCACTCAGCTCCACGCAGAACAGAACGCCAGCGTGAACTAAAAGCGTCCTAAACTCGACCCGGCCTAGGATAAAAGGATTGAAGCTGTAAAACGAAAAAAGGTGTAAGGCGGCCATCCTTCCCCGAGCCGCTAAAAGCTCATACATACGAATACGCGACAGAAATGCAAATGTTAAAACAATACAGCCGGCCCTCAAAATTCCAGGCGCCCTAGACGGCATCCAGCACAGCAAGAACAAGGACGGTACATGTAGCTCTGCACTCCTGAAAGCACACACGGTAATTGAATACACGAGAAAACACAGAATATCTCGTCAAACTTTCCGGGGGACCAACGTCCCCCGTACGCCGACCCGGCGATACCGCTAAACCCTCGAGGTCCCTTCGGCGTCCCAGACCGACCACAGCGGCGACGAGATTTCTGTTTTGGCGGTGGTAGGCAGAGAGTGGAAGGTCCGTCGGAGACGAGGGCCACAGTTGGACTGACAGTTTGGTATCTCTTGGTACTGTGGGGTCAAGGGTCAACCTTCGGGGACCAATGACTAATTAGGTTAAATAGTACGCTTAGACCTAAATTTGAGCACGATTTCTACCACATTTCTGCCACTAGAATTAACTTTGCCAATATTTCATTCTTTTGCAGAATAGTTCGTGCTTCTTCTACCTACCAACTTTGGAATCACGAATATACTTTGCTTCAGACGCATATTAAAGACATTGTTGGTAACATGCCCTCTTCCACAATGCTGGTTGAGCTGGGTAGTGGTGCTTCTTCCAAAACCCGTCCGGTTATAGAGGCCCTGCTTGAACGACAAGGAGAACTGACTTATGTGCCCGTGGACATAGCGAAAGGTAACAATAATGGACGACATTTATTTCTGTTAACCCTCAGGCTCTTAATACCTTATTAGGAATCATATTGCCCAGCACAGTTACTGTCGCATTGCGTTTAAAGGGGTATATACTTCGTAGATTCCATCTATGACATTGCATCTACTTGACATGTTGCCGAGGTAACGGGTTTCTGACATGTATATTCTTTTTCGGTTTAAACATTGTACTTTTATGCTTATTTTTTATTCGTAACTTCAAAATGTATTTTTGAATAATTATTGGTAAACTATTTTAATTGCTAATTTGATGACGCCACTTGTCAAAATCCAACATGGTTGACCATATTTTAGGTATAACCAGGTAAATGCTTTTTTTATGTAAAATAATTGACTTTAAGGAAATATGTAGAAAAGCTATATGTTGAAATCTATCGCCTTTTAAAAGATTGTCCAGTATGGATCCTTCAGGTCTTCTTCCCTGATGGTGACAATAATAAAGATTCTGGAAAAAAATATTTTTCTATGGCGTTCAGAATGTATAAAAGACAAGTTTAGATGCAAAAAAATACACAATTTAAAAAATGCATTTCGTCAAGCGCAAGCCGCTATCGTCTATTGCAGTGATGATTACTTCTTATTCCTTGTAGCAAATAAGCGTAGGCGTTGCTAATGCCATTGACTTTTGCAGACTACATTCGGGAAGTCTCGCGAGAACTGGAGCGAGAGTACAACGCCCTAACGGCGGAGCCCTTTGGGGGCCTGTACATGGACGGGTTACGTCATCTTGCTGGTCGCCCGGAGCCCAAACTTCTCCTGTTCCTCGGCAGCAGTTTTGGTAACGTCCCCATTGACGAGCAGCTTCCCATGATGAATGAAATAAGGGCACGTCTCAAAGGTATCCATGACTTTTGTAACTTAGAAACTTCTGTTCCAAAAAAAAAAAATGCACGTGATTCATCAATTTTGCTTATTATTAGAACCTCAGTGGTGCATTTGGTGACTGAGTACGTCAAGTATTGGAATATTCAAGGAGAAACAATGTTTAAATATGAAACAGCGTAAACTGTGACTTCCAAGACATATAATATGACTTAGCGAAAATTTTCGACTGGCCAACACATAAAACACATAAAGTGACGTCATACATATTTAAGATTTCAGTGGTGATCCGCCATTTTGGATCGGCAAACTTGATCTTTCACAAAAATTCAGGAAATTCGTAAAAGACAAGAAACTTGCACATTAAAATCGTTCATTTAAACGTCTTTCAATGATTAAATACCATTATCATATAGCCAGGGGACGTGGGCCAATCAGAAGGCCCCATTTCATGCTGGTTATGACGCCGTAACAGCCGTGCATTAAATTTTTGATTATCACATATGTGATAAAACTTTTGAAGTTTAAACCAATCAGGAGGACAGACAAACATGACGCTGGCCAATCAGAATGAGATATCCAGGAATTGTCCATCTGCCAAGATAGGGGAATAAGTACAGGCATGGCAGGGGGGATGGCCCCCTCTATTAACATCGGAAGTGCGTGTTTCTTTGTTCAAAGAAAACATTTGCTGTCTTAAAACAACATTGAATTACCTATAATATTTAAGACAATAAAATCTATTTCAAGTCATGTCCAATTTAAACTGCAAATGGAAAATAAAATTATTTGCACCCCCGCCCATTCAAGTTCAGACGACAATAACACCACGGTCCGCCATTGAGTAGCAGTCATGGCGCTGGAGGACCAAAATGCTACCTTTCTTCGGAGAAGTCGCGTCTGGGTTCGTAGTGAACGAGATTCTCAAGAGCTGTGAAGCACAGGGATCCCGGAATACCTCAGGAAAGCCGGCAGAGATTTAGCGCCTGATACGAACGAACTCGACAAACTGGAGAATGGGCGAGTGGAAAAATACGGAGCGTGCAACAGTTTGTAACATAATGAATCGACTTTGTTCTTATTTTAAGCCTTGGAACAGAAATACATTTCACGTACAAGTTTTATGTTGTTCAAATTCCCTGTTCAAATGTATGTACTGAATAAAAGATGTATGTTTTAGAAAAGAATTTGTCGCTCCTACTCAACTGGAAACTCTACTCTACTCTAATCTACTCTTAAATGGGTCAGTGTGGGTAGGCTATATGATAATAGGGTTAATGACCCACCTGTTCCTCGGTATATATGGTGTCATAACGCCTGGCCCTTTGCTATAACCACCTCATAAAACCACCTCGTTCGCTTCGCTCACTCGGTGTTTTTATTCGGTGGTTATAGCAAAGGACCAGGCGTTATGACACCATATACACCTCGGGGCGGGTCATTAACCCTTAAGTAGTGGTAAATTTCAAGGATTAATCATCAGGTAAAAATAAATTGGTGGCTCTAGCCGTTTCAATGTTATCTGCCATCAAAGTTGACGCGAGCCTCACCCGCTCCTCTGAATAGGTTTAAGTCATTTCACAGTTGGTGGCATCAATAATGTAACGTTAACGTTCATAGTTTGTAGGTTTGCACACTTGTCGTTAATTTTGTTTGTTCCTAACTGTTTGACTATGACATCTAGTCCAGGACCGCTTCTTGCTGGGGCTGGACATGAACACTGATCGCGAGGCCGTCATCAGGGCTTACCGGGCAGAGTTTACACGATGCCCATGGCTGGATAACTTCATCGATCGGCTGAACAAGGTAATGTTTGTTTACATTTCAAATACCGGTAAACAGATTTGTACAGAATAGTACAAGCTACGCATCTGGAAAAATTTATTTATCCACTCCCACGGGGAAGGACCCCTACTCTTTTTCCCAAGTTTGCAATTTGTGTGCTTTTCTACATACTCGGGATGTGGCTGCCTTAAACAATTGCGCTTCCTACGACATACTAATTTTCTTAAACGCAACCACTCTGGGCTTTTATCAGCAAAAGAGCCACCTACATCAGCTACATATAGCGGCGAGAAGCAGAAGTCCAGTTAGAAGCTCTGAGGAAAATCTCTGACAGACATCGAAACTTCAGCAGATGAAAATACTGGTTGTGTTAAAGAAAATTCTACCACCCTGATGAAATTATTTTCGGAATTTCACTTCCTATCCAAGGAACGTCCCTAGCCGAATCTAAGATACCCGTGTATACATGCATAACGGAAATACCTTTCGCAAGGATACAGCATCGGAACCTATCATGGATACGGCTAAGAGTTTCCCTAAGTTCTGCGTCAGCAACCCAGACCACTAGGTCTATAGTTACCATGCAGAAGGCACCAATGACATAATATGATATAAAATGTGAACAACGCGGGAATATTATGAATCATACGGATTTCTAACTCCAGTTCACTTTCTTCTATCTGTATACACCTCAGGACTTTGAGGCAGACATGAACAAGATGGCGTTTGAAGACACCGTGGATTTTTTGGAGAACCCTGCTTACGGGGACACGCCCAGCTATGTTCAGCAATATCTCAAAAGCTCTACAAAACAACGGGTGCACCTGAGTAAGTGTTCCAGTGTAGACCAGCTATTATATTGGTCACATGTTGTCTAGATAGACGTTTTATTTCTGCAAAAGTTGACATGAAATTCAGCATTGCAGACAGTATCTTCAAAGTACAATTGATGATATAATTGTTTATATTTATTAAATAATTTTTTGGCAAAAACGCAATTCTGAGTTGCAATTTTCCCATGAGGTGATAAAGAGTAATTTCCGCTTAATAACTTGAAAAAATATTTGCATACAGACAACGTGTTTTTCACCTACCGGGGTTTATTTGGATCACCTGCCTCATTTCTCAATTTTGACTGGCTACACTTTGCATTGCATTTAATTTCGCGCTGAAGTGGTCAACGCGTAAACCGCGAACATTAATCCGCCACGAAAATTTCTGCATTTACAGTATTTTCATTGAGATGAATGGTTAGCAGTTGAGTTTCTATGGTTCTTCCGTACATGTGGTCTCTTTACCGGTTTTACGTCGTTTTATGATATATTTTTAACATTTCAATTCTAGGAAAGCTTGGTGTTACCATAGATTTCCTGGCTGGCGAGAGGCTGTACCTGTCAGAAGGTCAGAACTACAGCTGTAAATACAGCGAGCATCAGGTGCGCCGTCTGGTGGAGAAAAGCAACTTTGCAGTTGAGGGCTTCTGGGTCAACGAAGAAGCCAAATACTGTGTGGTGTGCTTGGTCCCAAATGAAAAGTGATCAAAACAAAACAACAATCTAAGCATCAGGTGCGCCGTCTGGCGGAGAAAAGCAATTTTGCAGTAGAGGGCTTCTGGGTCAACGAAGAGTACATATACAAGTCAACGTCAACCCCATCCTCCACATGCACCTTGGTCACAACTGATCTATCTAATGCCTTCGACAGAGTGGACCATCTACAAGCGTCAGATGTCTGTTGGACCTTGGTTGTACAGTTTCATCTTCATTGCTTTGATCGACAGGGCACTTCGGGATGTAGTTGAACGCTGGAAGTACGTGGGCGATATGAGCCTTGCACAAATGTGATCCATCCGTCAACCTTGCACCCTTCAACTAACTCTGAATGACTTATGTTACTGGGTTAACGAGCATAGAATGAAACTGAATTCACAAAAATTCAAAGTACATGACGATGATTGTATGCTTCGCGAAATCCCCCCCAGCCATCGCAACCACTCATGCTTGAAGGGCAGGTTCTAGAAACAGTAGGGTCCACCGAAGTCGNTTTACTTGATTGGTCATTGGTCCTTGGAAGTTGACTTTGACCCCACGTTACGAAGAGATGCATACACATCTCAGTCCTCCGTCTGCGTAGAGCTCCCGCTGTCTCCCCCTAACTCCTCCTGACCACCGCGAAAGCAGAAAACTCGTCACCACCGAGGACGGTTTTGGATGCCGAAGGGAGCTCGAGGGCTTAGCGGTCTCGCGTACGGGGGACCTTTGCTTCCCCGGAAGATTTGGTGTTATGCTTTTTTTGCGGACGACGAGACATTTTGACAGTTTTCCTCGTGTACTGAATATTGTGTCTGCTTTGCAGGAGGTATAGAGCTATGTTTGCTGTGTTGGATGCCATCGAGTACGACTGAATTTTTGGTGGCCAGCCACACCTTTTGTAACCCTTGTGTTTTTTATTGTTAGTGTTCTAGGGGATTTTTTCCTGTTTGGGGAGGAAAGACCCAGGGAACAGAGCTGGCTGCATTATATGATTTTTTCTTTCAGCGTTTAATCCGCTTAACTTAATCCTGGCCGGGGTGAGTTAAGGACGCCTTTAGTTCATGCTGACGTTTTGTCCCATTTTGGAGCTGTGTGATTCTTGTGTGATTTCTTGATTTTGTGAATGTTTTAAGCCGAATCGGAGCTACATGAGATAGATCTTTGTGCAGAAACAAGATGGCGGTTCTCTTTGAAATCTTTTGTCTCGCCAATCTACCGTAATACTCCATCAGGGAAAGATATGGATGCTGGCATTTATTGCTGAGGTGTGGAGCAGAACGAAAGTTTCCAGATTTTGATGTCTTTTATTTTCGGTAATATTTCAGGCAGAAACAGAGGACAACGATGGCATGGTCTATGAGGCAAGATGGCGACCCCGGGATTTCTTTGTCTTTCAGGACTAGATGTTACTCCTCTGAGAGAGTTTGGCCTAGTGTTCAGCCACCGTCTCTGAGCTTTGAATGCTGCAGTTGGTACGATTTGGGTGTCATTTTCTGTTTTGGCGAGGTAAAATTTCTTTTGCAGTCCTAGATGGAACGTCGCGGTTGTGTTTGGGGTTCTGCGAGTATTTGCATTAGTTTGGGGTTTGATTTGCATGTGCCTGAATGTGTAACTGTAAGGCGCAGGGGAAGTTGCAATTGTGAATGTGCGCGTGCTAATCCCCACGTGCACATAACGCGGCTCGCTCGCATGTGCTGGGACTGGGCGGTGTGCAAGTTTCGTATGTATTTAGACTTGTGTTTGTCTGGGACCGGACCTGTTGCCAGGCACCCGTTCCTCCCCACTGTCTCATGGTTCACGTGTTGTTCATACAGGTCTGATGCAGCTCCGGGACAAGCCACCATCAACCTTGCCAGATGTGTGGCCATGGGACCCGTCGGTGGCATGCAAAGAGGGGTCAAGATGCACCAGGGAACCTGTTAGGCTATGATGTTTTTGTTGTGAACCACGTTTTTTTAATGAAGATATTTTAATAAAAATATTTTAAGATACCAGGGAACCCGAAGAGGCGGCTTTATGGCGCAATGCTACAAGGGACAGCAGTAGGAGGATCAGGGTCGACTAGCACTCCAGTCCGCGACACCGCCCAGCCCCAGCTCAAGGAAATTGGACTGTGAGTCATTTTCGGTTGTTCTCTTTTCAGCAGGTTCTCCCCCCTCCTTTTTTCTTGTTACTTTTGAGATATCGTTCTCCAGTGTGATGGGGTACCACGGGACGCTGGATTGTTCAGTAATAATCGAGTAACCCTGTTTTGTTTCGTTTAGTCTGACGCCTTGGTGAATAGCACGACGAGACACCGCGGAAAGCTGGTATTTTCTTTTTAGTATGGGATTATCATTCAGTGCGACGGGGTTCCGCAGAAAGCTGAATGATTCGGAAAGTGTGTAGTTGTATTTTAGCTTGGTGTGACTTTACCCAGCGCGAAGGGTTTCCGCGGAAAGCTGGACAATCCGAAAATTTGTGTACGTTTCTCTCGTGATACAATGTGATGACATCCAGCGCGAAGGGGTTCCGCAGAAAGCCGGACGATCCGAAAATTTGTGTACGTTTCTCTCGTGAAACGCTGTGAAGACATCCAGGGCGAAGGGGTTCCGCAGAAAGCTGGACGATCCAAAACTTTGTGTACGTTTCTCTCGTGAAACGCTGTGACGACATCCAGGGCGAAGGGGTTCCGCGGAAAGCTGGATGATCCGACAAGTCACGTACGTTCTTTCTTGACAATGCTGTGACATTAACTGGCGCGAAGGGATTCCACGGAAGGTTTGGACGATCCGAGAAGTTGTGTATGTTCTTTTTTTACTTTTTGTGACTTTATCCAGCGCGATGGGGTTCCGCGGCAGGCTGGATAACATGCTCTGCGGGAGTGTGTAAGGACCTGGGCCGGACTGAGGCTTGGCTAAGAAGGGTACGTGGGAAACGGGCACTGAAAAAAGGAGTGAACAGGTTGATATGCATTTTGTAAATGATGGTGAGGGGAGAGAACTTGAAAGCAGATCGTCTCCTGTTTGGTAAATGATGATGAAGGTGAACAAAATCAAAAGCAGGTCATCTGCTATTTTAAATGATGGGGAAGGGGGGCATATTCGACAGCAGGTCGTCTGCTGTTTTGTAAATGATTGTCAATGGAGTTGTATTCGAAAGCAGGTTGTCTGCTGAAGGGCAAGGGGGTGCGTATTCAAAAACGGATTGTCTGCTGTTTGTAAGTAAATGGCAAGGGGGTGTATTCAAAAGCAAGTCATCTAATGTTTTGTAAACGATGAGCGAAGGGAGTGTATTTGAAAGCAGTGTATTTGAAAGCAGGTCGTCTGCTGATGGACAAGGGGGGTGTATTCGAAAGCAGGTCGTCTGCTGATGCACAAGGGGGCGAATTCGAAAGCAGGTCGTTTGCTGATGGGCAAGGGGGGGCGTATTTGAAAGCAGGTCGTCTGCTGATGGGCAAGGGGGGCGTTATCGAAAGCAGGTCGTCTGCTGATGGGCAAGGGGGGCGTATTCGAAAGCAGGTCGTCTGCTGATGGACAAGAGGGGCGATATTGAAAACAATTCGTCTGCTAATGCACATGGGGGGCATTTTCCAAAGCAGGTCGTCTGCTGTTGGACAAGAGGGGCGTTATCCAAAGCAGGTCGTCTGCTGATGGGCAAACGGGGCGTAATCGAAAGCAGGTCGTCTGCTGATGGGCAAGGGGGCGTTTTCCAAAGCAGGTCGTCTGCTGATGGGAAAAGGGGGGCGTATTCGAAAGCAGGTCGTCTGCTTATGGGAATGGGGGTGTGTGTTATCGAAAGCAGGTCGTCTGCGTCTGGGAAAGGGGGGTGTATTCGAAAGCAGGTCGTCTGCTAATGGAAAAAGGGGGCGTTATGGAAATCAGGTCGTCTGCTGATGGGCAAGGGGGGCGTTTTCCAAAGCAGGTCGTCTGCTGCTGGGCAAGGGGGGCGTTTTCCAAAGCAGGTTGTCTGCTGATGGGCAAGGGGGCCGTTTTCAAAAGCAGGTCGTCTGCTTAAGGGCAAGGGGGGCGTTATCCAAAGCAGGTCGTCTGCTGATGGGCAAGGGGGCCGTTTTCAAAAGCAGGTCGTCTGCTTATGGGCAAGGGGGGCGTTATCCAAAGCAGGTTGTCTGCTGATGGAAAAGGGGGACGTTATGGAAAGCAGGTCGTCTGCTCCTGGGCAAGGGGGGCGTTATTGAAAGCAGGTCTTCTGCTGATGGGCAAGAGGGGCGTTATCTAAAGCAGGTCGTCTGCTGATGGGCAAGGGGGGCGTTATCAAAAGCAGGTCGTCTGCTGATGGGCAAGAGGGGCGTTATCTAAAGCAGGTCTTCTGATGATGGGCAAGGGGGGCGTATTCGAAAGCAGGTCGTCTGCTGATGGGCAAGGGGGGCGTTATCAAAAGCAGGTCGTCTGCTGATGGACAAGAGGGGCGATATTGAAAACAATTCGTCTGCTAATGCACATGGGGGGCATTTTCCAAAGCAGGTCGTCTGCTGTTGGACAAGAGGGGCGTTATCCAAGGCATGTCGTCTGCTGATGGGCAAAGGGGGCGTAATCGAAAGCAGGTCGTCTGCTGATGGGCAAGGGGGCGTTTTCCAAAGCAGGTCGTCTGCTGATGGGAAAAGGGGGCGTATTCGAAAGCAGGTCGTCTGCTTATGGGAATGGGGGTGTGTGTTATCGAAAGCAGGTCGTCTGCGGCTGGGAAAGGGGGGTGTATTCGAAAGCAGGTCGTCTGCTAATGGAAAAAGGGGGCGTTATGGAAATCAGGTCATCTGCTCCTGGGCAAGGGGGCCGTTTTCAAAAGCAGGTCGTCTGCTGATGGGCAAGGGGGGCGTTATCAAAAGCAGGTCGTCTGCTGATGGACAAGAGGGGCGATATTGAAAACAATTCGTCTGCTAATGCACATTTTCCACAGCATGTCGTCTGCTGTTGGACAAGAGGGGCGTTATCCAAAGCATGTCGTCTGCTGATGGGCAAAGGGGGCGTAATCGAAAGCAGGTCGTCTGCTGATGGGCAATGGGGCGTTTTCCAAAGCAGGTCGTCTGCTGATGGGAAAAGGGGGCGTATTCGAAAGCAGGTCCTCTGCTGATGGGCAATGGGGGCGTTATCGAAAGCAGGTCGTCTGCTCCTGGGCAAGAGGGGCGTTATCGAAAGCAGGTCGTCTGCTGATGGGCAAGAGGGGCGTATTCGAAAGCAGGTTGTCTGCTGATGGGCAAAGGGGGCGTTTTCCAAAGCAGGTCGTCTGCTGAAGGGCAAGGGGGGCGTATTCGAAAGCAGGTCGTCTGCTGATGGGCAATGGGGGCGTATTCGAAAGCAGGTCATCTGCTGATGGCCAAGGGGGGGGGCGTTTTCCAAAGCAGGTCGTCTGCTGATGGGAAAAGGGGGGCGTATTCGAAAGCAGGTCGTCTGCTTATGGGAATGGGGGTGTGTGTTATCGAATGCAGGTCGTCTGCTGATAGGCAAGGGGGGCGTTATCGAAAGCAGGTCGTCTGCTGATGGGCAAGGGGGGCGTATTCGAAAGCAGGTCGTCTGCTGATGGACAAGGGGGGGGGCGTTTTCCAAAGCAGGTCGTCTGCTGATGGGAAAAGGGGGGCGTATTCGAAAGCAGGTCGTCTGCTTATGGGAATGGGGGTGTGTGTTATCGAAAGCAGGTCGTCTGCTGATGGGCAAGGGGGGCGTTATTGAAAGCAGGTGTTTGCTGATGGGCAAGGGGGGCGTATTCGAAAGCAGGTCGTCTGCTGATGGGCAAAGGGGGGCGTTATCGAAAGCAGGTCGTCTGCTGAAGGGCAAGGGGGGCGTATTGGAAAGCCAGGTCGTCTGCTGATGGGCAAGGGGGGCGTTCCGGAAGCAGGTGTTTGCTGATGGGCAAGGGGGGCG
>NW_023365835.1:25879-26610 GCF_000003815.2 Branchiostoma floridae
GTTTTACAATCGATTGCTTGGAGATATTGCAAGGGGGGCGTATTCGAAAGCAGGTCGTCTGCTGATGGGCAAGGTGGGCGTATTCCAAAGCAGGTCGTCTGCTGATGGGCAAGAGGGGCGTATTCGAAAGCAGGTCGTCTGCTGATGGGCAAGAGGGGCGTTATCAAAAGCAGGTCGTCTGCTGATGGGCAAGGGGGGCGTATTCGAAAGCAGGTCGTCTGCTGATGGGCAAGGAGGGGCGTTTTCCAAAGCAGGTCGTCTGCTGAAGGGCAAGGGGGGCGTATTCGAAAGCAGGTCGTCTGCTGATGGGCAAGGGGGGGGGGCGTATTCGAAAGCAGGTCGTCTGCTGAAAAGCAAGGGGGGCGTATTCGAAAGCAGGTCGTCTGCTGATGGGCAAGAGGGGCGTATTCGAAAGCAGGTCGTCTGCTGATGGGCAAGGGGGGGCGTTTTCCAAAGCAGGTCGTCTGCTGATGGGAAAAGGGGCGCGTATTCGAAAGCAGGTCGTCTGCTTATGGGAATGGGGGTGTGTGTTATCGAAAGCAGGTCGTCTGCTGATGGGCAAGGGGGGCGTTATCCAAAGCAGGTCGTCTGCTGATGGGCAAGGGGGGCGTATTCAAAAGCAGGTCGTCTGCTGATGGGCAAGAGGGGCGTATTCAAAAGCAGGTCGTCTGCTGAAGGGCAAGGGGGGCGTATTCGAAAGCAGGTCGTCTGCTTATGGGAATGGGGGGGCG
>NW_023365835.1:27879-31673 GCF_000003815.2 Branchiostoma floridae
CGATCCCTTTTGGATATTGATGTTTCGGTGTCAATTTGATCTTTGACCTTCCGCTTTCGTTACGATTGTACCTTTGGCAAATAAAAGTATTCCTGCGGTGTGCACGCACTCGCCCCCATCCTAACACATGTGTTGGTGTTTTCATTGTGTGTGTGAAGAGTATGAACGCATCAACAGGCACCACACACACAAAGCTCGCACATGTACAGCAACCTGATTCCGCCAGATAAGTTGATACAAAGTGAGTCAGCAACGATTCTCTTAGATTAGTGAAAGCAATATTTCCTTGGCGTGATAAGAGACATTATAGGTAAGTAATGTTCTTCCAACCACCGCCAACTGACAGGTCTAGACATGTTAGTGTACTCTCCAAGCAATGGTGTTTTCGGCAGTTTTTGACGTGTTCAGTTGGGTCTCTTTGCTGGGCTTTCTATTGTGTATTGTTTTCTTCACGTCTGTTTGGCCGGCGAACATGAAGGCTCCTGTACAAAATTGAAAGCCCCACAAAAAGGCCTAAAACACATGAAAAACAGCCGAAGCGCAACCTCTGCTTGGAGAGATACAGTATAATACACATAGTGTAATACACATCTATGTAGAATTTTTGCCCTGTAGCCAGTGTAGGAGTGTAAGGTAAATATAGCTTAGTTCACGGTGATATGTACTCCCCACGCAAAACTAGCCAAAAGGACTGGTTTTAACGTTGTTTTTTTATTTTATTTTGCTATGTCGCCAAACCAAGTGTTTAAAGAGGAAGTTTAAACAAAAAAGAAGGCCCGACGTCAGAACCAGTCGGAAGCTCCTTGCAGAGGTTTGGGAGCAAAATTGCGGCATTGTTATGTGCCGCGTCTTTCGTCCGCCCTCCCCAACAAGGGCGGGACAAGAAAGAGGCATATGATAAAGTCTCAAATTTTTCTAACTGCTCGGAGCCGAATCTCTGTTTGGGGCGTAAGGGCAGGTAATATGCCTAACTAGTCGATCCATGGTGGGTTTGATAACAAATACACATCTGTGTTTGGTTGGTGTGAATGAAAGGTGTAAAAGGCCCCTCCCCCTGGAGTTAATCCTCGATGTAGTTTTTCAAAACCGACGTCGGTTTTCAAAGCGATGTAGTTTTTCAAAACCGACGTCGGTTTTCAAAGCGATGTTATTTTTTAGAATCGACGTCGGTTTTCAAAGCGATGTGGTTTTTCAAAACCGACGTCGGTGTTCAAAGCGATGTGGTTTTTGAGAACCGACGTCAGTTTTCGAAAGCGACGTGTATTTTCAAAACCGACGTCGGATTTCGAAAGAGCTTCGACGTCGGGTTTCGACGTCGGGTTTCAAAAAAGCGATGTCGGTTTTCAAACAGCGACGTTGCAACGTAAAATAACGAGCGAGAGGTGACCGTGACATCGGATACCTAAAACGTCGACCGACGCGCAACCGGGCTATCGGCCTCAAAATACAACGCTCGGAACCGCAAACTACACAATTACCGACAAGTCTTGATGAATAACATGGCAGGTCAAATTTCTCTGCCGTTGCAGGCATGGCCCAAATATGGATAAACAGGTCACATACTTCCGGTCGGACGAAGCGTTTGATGTAAAACGTACGTTACGAACGGATGAAGACGTTTATTGTACATGTTCGCCCCAAGGAGACAAATTTACAGGTCACAGCAAGACAAAATAAACGCATGCAAATTTGCTAGTCTTTTTTTTTTTCGTAGTCGTAGTCATAATGTAATATGGAAGTTCGGCTTCTCGCTTCCTGGTAAATGTTGAAAATGTAGAATTAATTGTATGTTATAGCTTTGGCAATAACGTGAGGAATGTACATTTTTCAGTGGTACTGATTAGGGCTGGGTACCGGTACAGAACATTCAGGTCCAGATCCGGACCTGAACCTGGACCTGATTCAGTGGACCATTTCACTGCAAAGAAATCTGTTTGGTGGAGTATTAGACTTACACTGGCGTTTTAAATTAAAATCCTACAACGCTAACTGGACCTGTGCGATTGGGTGTAAAGCTTGGTAGAAATTACTATCAACTTTACTCTACTTCACTCTTGTTATTTTCTTCCACCTGCAAGCACCAAAACGTGTGAATGACATATAAAATAATCTGTTAATTTTCTAATAGGTCCAACATCCGGTCCACCTAATCTTTTCAGGTCCGGTTTTTCTGGACCGGTCCAATAAGAAAAAAACGGTTTTGTACCGGTACGCTGTACCGATACCCAGCCCTAGTACTGATAATGTCTGAAGTTAGAGAATATGCTACCGATATGACTAGATAGAATGTTTCTGTCATTAACATTCATAGTACAATCTAACATGTAGTGCGCTTGCGAAACCGTGCGTGTGTATCCTACGTTATCTAGTCGCTGATAATATGTCTGGGGGATAAATTAACCAAATGACAGGCGCAAGGGTCACGTGGGTAGAGTGTTTGCCTTGCATTCGGTAGGTCGTGAGTTCCATCCCCGGCCGAGTCATACCAAAGGCTTTAAAAATGGTACATGCGTTACGTTCTAGATCTACTTAGCACTTAGCATTTGGGAAAGGACGTGGGAATTTAACACAAATTACTCTCAGTGGACTAGCCCCCTGCTAGTTGTGTGGCCCAGGGCTACGGAAATGGAGAAAGGCGCCGCCCTCTGCACCATTAGGTGTGGGAAGAACTTTCAATCATCCTGAACAGAACTGAAATAGACACAGACGAGATTTCACACACCTCGCGATGTTTAACTGTGCAATCAATAGCAAAAAAAAATTCTCTTGTTCTGTAACAATGTAGCAGATTTTGATTTGTGTACACTCGATCTCTGTATTGTCATTAGATCAGGTTCATTCCTAGTGACTGAAATCAGACGACAGTACACCATTCCCCGCTGATAATAACATGACGTTGATATCCGCCCACATTTCCGGTCCCATCCTACGCTTGGCGTCAGACGCCCCTGACACAAGGCCGAGCGGCGTTACCGCAGATAACAGAAACCTAGTAAACAATCATGTTTTTTCCGGTTGCCCGACCTAGTACAAAACCTGTCTGTCCTAATCTCCAAGCAGATCTACGGTGGCGTAATATAGTATCAAACCCACCGTAGCAGATCCACGGTAGCGTTATATAGTATCAAACCCACCCATTTGACTACCTTTGGCCGGCTAAACTCCTTGGCCAGCTTTGATACTATCTTATAGCACCGTAGAATCTGCTTGGAGGAGATTAGCCTGTCAAGCCTTTTCTTTGGGTCAACCGCGCTGGCAAGGCACGTGAAATTTCCGATCTGATATCATTCTTGAGCCTATTTTCCAAGACCATAATCGGGAACACAACAGTTTTCCTTATGCGATGATATAGGAGGGGGGGGGGGGGTACTCTTTAAATAAATCTATTGAAAAGAATAACCTCCGACAACAATAAAGCATTTTCTTTTTATTTCATTTATCAACAAATCAACATCTATCATCTCTACCATTCACTTTCACAGAAAAATATATTCGAACTGCACAATCATACAGATAATTACCGTTCTTTTTAAAATACATATGCCAAATAATAACCATTCAAGTATGATTTCGTAGTCTGTAGACAGTTCTGGTGTTGGAAAAATATTATCTTGCACCGACATAATACACGACTGGTTCACTAATATTGTCGACCATCTGTGACAAATTGTATCTACGAGGGTGAGCCAAAAATAATGCAACTTCTTTTATAGCAAGCTTATTTTTATCGAATGAGATGAAGTTTGGCACAAAGCTTAAGACCGATACATAACGTACATTGACAAACTATTCTA
>NW_023365835.1:31773-38343 GCF_000003815.2 Branchiostoma floridae
TGTTAGGCTCCCACGTGACATTACACGCATTCGAAAGCAGGTCGTCTGCTTATGGGAATGGGGGTGTGTGTTATCGAAAGCAGGTCGTCTGCTGATGGGCAAGGGGGGCGTATTCAAAAGCACGTCGTCTGCTGATGGGCAAGGGGGCGTATTCGAAAGCAGGTCGTCTGCTGATGTGCAAGGGGGGGCGTTTTCCAAAGCAGGTCGTCTGCTGATGGGAAAAGGGGGGCGTATTCGAAAGCAGGTCGTCTGCTGATGGGAAAAGGGGGGCGTATTCGAAAGCAGGTCGTCTGCTAATGGAAAAAAGGGGCGTTATGGAAATCAGGTCATCTGCTCCTGCGCAAGGGGGCCGTTTTCAAAAGCAGGTCGTCTGCTGATGGGCAAGGGGGGCGTTTTCCAAAGCAGGTCGTCTGCTGATGGGCAAGGGGGGCGTTATCGAAAGCAGGTCGTCTGCTGATAGGCAAGGGGGCGTTTTCCAAAGCAGGTCGTCTGCTGATTGGAATTTGGCGTTATTAAAAGCAGGTCGTCTGCTGTTTTGTAATAGATGGGAATGGGGGGGGGGGGGATTCGAAATCAGGTCGGCGAACGTCCCTTTTTCGGCCTTCGTG
This sequence comes from Branchiostoma floridae, assembly GCF_000003815.2. Taxonomy (NCBI): domain Eukaryota; kingdom Metazoa; phylum Chordata; class Leptocardii; order Amphioxiformes; family Branchiostomatidae; genus Branchiostoma; species Branchiostoma floridae. The sequence goes on from NW_023365835.1 coordinate 32,382, forward strand.
CTTTCGTGGCTGGCAAACAACATAAGCAGCTATGTATGCTAATGTTTAACAATTTGGTTTACGTGATCACGAAAAATCGTATGTCTTTGGAATTGGTTTGACGATCCCTTTTGGATAATGATGTTTCGGTGTTCAATTTGATTCTTGACCTTCCGCTTTCGTTACGATTGTACCTTTGGCAAATAAAAGTATTCCTGCGGTGTGCACGCACTCGCCCCCATCCTAACACATGTGTTGGTGTTTTCATTGTGTGTGTGACGAGTATGAACGCATCAACAGGCACCACACACACAAAGCTCGCACATGTACAGCAACCTGATTCCGCCAGATAAGTTGATACAAAGTGAGTCAGCAACGATTCTCTTAGATTAGTGAAAGCAATATTTCCTTGGCGTGATAAGAGACATTATAGGTAAGTAATGTTCTTCCAAACACCGCCAACTGACAGGTCTAGACATGTTAGTGTACTCTCCAAGCAATGGTGTTTTCGGCAGTTTTTGACGTGTTCAGTTGGGTCTCTTTACTGGGCTTTCTATTGTGTATTGTTTTCTTCACGTCTGTTTGGCCGGCGAACATGAAGGCTCCTGTACAAAATTGAAAGCCCCACAAAAAGGCCTAAAACACATGAAAAACAGCCGAAGCGCAACCTCTGCTTGGAGAGATACAGTATAATACACATAGTGTAATACACATCTATGTAGAATTTTTGCCCTGTAGGAGTGTAAGGTAAATATAGCTTAGTTCACGGTGATATGTACTCCCCACGCAAAAGGACTGGTTTTAACGTTGTTTTTTTATTTTATTTTGCTATGTCGCCAAACCAAGTGTTTAAAGAGGAAGTTTAAACAACAAAGAAGGCCCGACGTCAAAACCAGTCGGAAGCTCCTTGCAGAGGTTTGGGAGCAAAATTGCGGCATTGTTATGTGCCGCGTCTTTCGTCCGCCCTCCCCAACAAGGGCGGGACAAGAAAGAGGCATATGATAAACTCTCAAATTTTTCCCAACTGCTCGGAGCCGAATTTCTGTTTGGGGCGTAAGGGCAGGCAATATGCCTAACTAGTCGATCCATGGTGGGTTTGATAACAAATACACATCTGTGTTTGGTTGGTGTGAATGAAAGGTGTAAAAGGCCCCTCCCCCTGGAGTTAATCCTCGATGTAGTTTTTCAAAACCGACGTCGGTTTTCAAAGCGATGTAGTTTTTCAAAACCGACGTCGGTTTTCAAAGCGATGTTGTTTTTTAGAATCGACGTCGGTTTTCAAAGCGATGTGGTTTTTCAAAACCGACGTCGGTGTTCAAAGCGATGTGGTTTTTGAGAACCGACGTCAGTTTTCGAAAGCGACGTGTATTTTCAAAACCGACGTCGGATTTCGAAAGAGCTTCGACGTCGGGTTTCGACGTCGGGTTTCAAAAAAGCGATGTCGGTTTTCAAACAGCGACGTTGCAACGTAAAATAACGAGCGAGAGGTGACCGTGACATCGGATACCTAAAACGTCGACCGACGCGCAACCGGGCTATCGGCCTCAAAATACAACGCTCGGAACCGCAAACTACACAATTACCAACATAACTAATGCGATTAATCTTACTACATAGCCTTACATGGTCTCACTTTCCTCGTGAGCCGTCCTACGATGTCGCAGAGCTCTCAATCAGGCTGTAACGTGAATCAACCGCCGACAATGATCTATAAAGACAAATTTTTCCATAACAAGACAGCAGAGTTTTGGAAGACGAATGCACGACTATTTGAAGAATGTCCCCAGTATGCGATCGTATGGCAATGGTTCGAAGTACGTACCCAACTTCAATGATAGTCACATGATTTGAAAATAAAGTATCTTTTTGGACAAGTGTTATCTTTCTTTTTAAAGATAAAGACAGTTTTCTGAATAAAAGATAGTCTTGTGTGTTCAACCAGTCATTTTTTCTACGGTTGACAGAGTAGTTTACGAAGGAGTAGTGTTACAGTGTATACAGGCTGACCGTTGCGCCATTTTGTAGGGAGATATCAATACAACAGGCCCATTCCCGTCGTCTTGTGTACGATGTCTCACTGCTTCCTTTTGGGAAGGTGTATCTCCCATGTCTTAGTTTATTTTGGCGGCCGGGTCAAGTGGGTAGAGTAATTTGTCTTTCTTGTGTAGAATGGAACGTTAATACCTTGTTGTGTACGCGGAAAGTCGGCTTGTGGCGGTTCCCTTTGTTCGCGTTAGTAGAGCACACCCTGCTAGCGGTTCCTTTGGGTTCACAGATCTTTTATAATAGGTAACCCCGACTCCGTTGTCCGTCTCGTAAACTGTTGTTGTCATTCCGCATCAACTCTTTAAAGAAGTTTTATGTCTGACTGTGAGATACATTCATTCTGTTTGATTTTCATCGCCGATATCAAACCCTTTGCCTGCTGCGGTCGACCCACACCGGTATACCCCGACCAATTGAATTGGAACATTCGCCGCGAATGTGCACACTTCTCTAGAAAAGGGGACAGTCTTCGACTTTCAAGGATACAGTTCTCTTGGAAAGGGGACGTTCCTGCCTTTATAAGGGGACAGTCCTTAAGAAATGGTACGGTTATCGGGAAAAAGGGATATTCCTCAAACACCCCTGCCGGCCCCTGGAATCGGCCGTTAACCCACCAAATCGCTTCCTAGTTCATCTAAATCACAACATCCGAGACTTTGACCCCGCTAGTGTTCTCGACAAACTTAGCATCTCGCAATGTATTAAAGGCCGGATATCTTTTTTATTGAAAATTAAAGCATTTTGGAAATGAAGCCGACCAGGCGGCAGACCATCACTTCTGTCCAGTGTTTTAATGGAGGCGTATCGCACGCCCGGCAAGCACAACATCGAGTTTCAGCATTAAAAAAAATATATCCGCGGGCTAGTTGAGTTTTAAGGCCTTCCCCCAATCACACGTAAATGAGAGAAGTCTCTACCTGTACTTTTTATTACTTACCTCCAAGTTTGTTCAACGTGTCAAGCGCGCCGACTTGCGATTAATACCACATCTGCAGTCTGCAAGGTGACACACGATATGGCCATGCTCACATTTTGTTCAGCGTAAACTGGTAGCTAAAACTGTTATAGCTGTCGAGCCTCTCTATCCTCTTTCGCAGGTAGCCATCCAAACCAATTAGAGCTACCGAGTCTCTCCAAGCAGATCCTACGGTAGCATAAGATACTAGTAGTATCAAAAGTTGGCAGAGGAGTGAAGCTAGCCTAGGAGTGTGTATGCTCTGGTAGCGAAACAGACTCCTAGGCCGGCTTCACTCCTCTGTCAGCTTTTGATACTACTAGTATCTTATATTCTTGGAGATTGAGAAAAGAGGAGGAAGGGACTCGACATGTATAATAGACTTGGATAGCTCGCTAAATTGAATGGTTTCCGCCTTTTCTAGTTGCTCAGTAACGTTGCATTACTAGCTGGAGCTATGTACCTGTTAAGCTGGTACTTACTCCAAAAGACAGCTATACTGGTACACTTGGCACAGATATTGGTACTAGCTGATAATGAGCCCTACTTAACTGGTGACGTAAAAATAACTTTCCAAACGAAGATTTGTTTTCTGATGCGACACTTAACATAATCACTATGTAACGCATGACCAAAAAGGAAAAACACTTTTGGATTCTTCAATATACATATATTGTACTGATTCTGATGTACAAAGCAGATTGTATTGAAAGTGTAATCGTTAAGGATACAATATATGGCACTACTTTGCTCCAGACATGTTCGAACATTTCTGTTATGATCATTATGTAGCACTGTAGCACACAGAATTAACCTAATAATAAATGTAGAATTAGTGAATGCTTTGACAAATTTGCTTCTATTTGTATATGCCATATTGACAAATATAATGCCCTAAATCTTGTTCAGATATAAGTAAAATGAAAATTAATGCCATTAAACTCAGGATATGTTTTCTAGGCTTTTCTCTATTGCAACAAAAATGAATTGTGTATCCAACATTTTCTAATTTTATCTTAGCCGGAAGCAAAATGAAATATATCATTATGATTTGCAAATTCATAAGTGAATCCTATTTCCACTATCGTTATTGATAATTATCTTACATTCTAGTTCTTTAATATACAATCAATCTGGAAACTTTATTAGTAATTAACATCAAAGAAAGCAACAACTAGTAATCATAATCATTGCGCTGGTCAATCTATACTTATTCCACATGTACAACATTTTACAGCACTGGCTTTTAGATGCAGTTACTAAATATATCGCCAGAGGGCGCTCGTACTCTATCTGAAGCCATCATTAGCAGTTCTATCTTAACTCTTGCCCAATTCTCATTAAAGATATGACTAAACAACTTGATATTGGAAATGTTACAAAGCAATTTCAGATACAAAAGTTATTGTATGTCTCTCTGTGTGTGACGACATACCATAGCTATGACTTCACACAAAAACGGTTGTCGACCAATTTACTGCGAAGAGATTTACAGATCTGCATTTACGAAGCTCATCGGTGATATAAGATTATATATAACCCTTACAGCAGTTTACCAAGTATGAAAATGGTACCTACATAATATTTGTATCTTTGTTTCCTTTTGATCTAGATCTTCCCTCAATCATCAATTTAATAGCCCAGTAATAAAAAAAGTTAAAGCTAGACTGCTGCTAGAATAACATTTTTTATCGCCAAGCGTCCGACAACTTTACTGGTTTGGTACATTTGTGGTCTAAAAAGCATGTGTCACCAGGAATCTCCCATAGGACCACGCGCGTCTGACACGGATGTGGTAGATCACTAGTACTTCCGGTCGTTCTGGTGTGTCGCAGATGTCGTCACTGCTTCTTGTGATTTGGAGTTCTATGGGGAAAATAATAAGATACAACAACTGAGTTGTGGAGACATATTGTACTTTAATACATATCACAGTTTACTGCTTCTGTGGAGAATCCATACCAATACCGGACACTCTTCTGCAGTGACAAGGAAGGCCGCTAGGGAGCCCAAAATTCAATCATTACCTAACAAGTTACCTACCAAATCGCATGACAATCCATCAATAGCTTATGCTGCTAAACCACATTGATACATAGAAACATTTACACGAGCAAACATACATACAACGCATACATACATACATACATACATACATACATACACACATACATACATTAATCTTACCAAAAAGAATAACCTTCCAGGTTCACCCGGATCGAAACAAGCCTAGAAGGCACTACTGTTTTACCGTCATACATTGTTCAAATAACGTCTTCCATGTCTGGAATACTTGAGGATTAATTCAAACTGTTTCTACGTCACAGTCAGGGGGGGGGGGGGTAGAAGGGGCCAATGTGCTGTAGGACGATGTCACCCTTCCAATCAATCATATTTATTATCTTAAGGTGATCGAAAGAGCTAATCATATATAACAGAAAGAAAATGAGCAAGTAAAACCTTACAGCACAATTATAAACATAAATGAATAAACAAAGTCCTTTTTCACGACCATGTGTTATCAAGGACCGATGTTTTGGTGACCATCTGTCACTTTGTCTCTACCAGACTCCCGTCTGGCCGAATACTCCGAATAGTAATAGGGGACTTTGGCCAAGTTAGGAATAAAAGTCTAGTTGGAGTTAATTGGCCTAGAAGTGAACTAACCGACCGGTGGATTATAAGCTGGATAGACTGCAAAGGACTGAAAACCCATAGCAAATAGCAACTTATTTGTCCCTCTTTTTTTATCCAGCGGACACGTCTGCCAGGAGACTATCTGTCACCTTCCTCAGGGCAACAACGAATGGTTATACATTGCACTGCAGCTAGGTGTCGCTGCTGCAAAATAAAAATGCGGTCTCAAACATGAAGTACAGTCAAACCTGTCTATAGCGGCCACTCAAGGGACTGGGCAAAATTGGCCACTATATAGAGGTGGCCACTATAGAGAATATGCTAATGAATTGACCACGAAGCAAT
>NW_023365835.1:38443-42673 GCF_000003815.2 Branchiostoma floridae
TATGTATTAAGAAAACAAAAGCTATAAAAAGTTTTTAATGGTCTACAGTTGATATTGTCTGAAGAGATCGGTATCGTCATATTTCTTTGATCTTTCGTCTTGTATCCTTTGATACTTCGCCGTCCGTGTGTTCCCGCTCGCGTTCACACGTCTGATTCGCTCATTATGCTAATGTGGTACTCACAAGAAAAGTCTCGTCATTTTAGACTTATCTTTTAATAAATGTAAGAATAAAATCCACCATAGTCTGAAGTTAATATCATTTTGTCTTTGTAACAATTTATTTAGAAAGTATTTGTGATGTAAATTGACCTAAGCGATAGTGTATTAGAACGTAACTTAAACACAATTTACCTCCGTAATATTGGTGTCGTCTATTGACCTTATATGGCCTCGTTTGTCAGCGGGTATGGGTAGCGCCAGTTTACGAAGTTTTGTTTTGAAAATAAGTCAAAGAGGTTTTAAATCCGGCGTAGGGTGACGATACGGACGCACATATATGGCCAAACGCGTGCCGAAACATAGATCAGCGGTCCGCGTGGCCGTAATCGGCAGTGTTTTTGTACCTGCGGGACCGGAAATCGTGTGGCCGTGGCCGCGTTGGACAGGTGGCCGCTAAGCCTATTTCTTAATCATTACGAATCCAAGGGACCGACAAAAAGTGGCCACTATGGGCAGGTGGCCGGTATGCAAAGGTGGCCGCTAATACAGGTTTGACTGTATTGCCATCCTTGCCTACATGTAGATAATACTGTCCAATATAAGAACTTGATAGCTCAGTTATTTATCAACATGATAAGATAATTCTATAATGAACACGTGAGGATCCTTTGTACTACGTCTATTTTTGTTCGAGTAATTTATCGTCCGTTATCAGTAGGCTAAATGGTGAGTAATTCTTGGTATTTCAACCCGGTAACCCGCTCGTTAATCTACTAGTGTAGATAAACAGTAGTTAAGCTATTGTAGGTTCTCTTTATTCAGTTTTAACTACTCTTACAAACAATATAACAGTCCGACGAAGCTGATCAATGTTCGTGTATTTGATTGTGTATTTTGTTTATATTTTTATATGTTTATCTACTTTTTCGCATAAGCTAATAAAACTCTTTCTCTGCAACAAACTAGGTAATCGAGAATGTCGAAAGGGATTTGCACATTTCCAGATGAACGTTCATTTTCAGATGAACATTACTTTTGATATACCTTTTAAAATCCACTGACCAAGGTTGCATAGAGCCTTTTCTTAAATTAGTATTGCCTAGATGAGATGAAAGGGATGACGAGGGCGAATTCACGGAAATCTTCTAAAATGTTTCTTCTGTATTTTTTTTATCTAAACCACTTTACATATCCAACACATTTTTCCATCCTTTAAGATTCCTGATCACCCCTTCAAGTTCAGAAGTGGTACATCCTCTCGCCACTACCGTCCCACACCTACTTGTGACTTTACGTAGCCCGGTGTTACGTAAACATGACGACAGGAGAACCCTCGCCACGTTAAGCTCTATCAGCTGGAGATTCAAGGCCGTAAAGACACGACTGTTTACCGGACACACAGACCGGCAGACGGCGTGGCTAGAGGCTCGATAACTCGTACGAATAACTAGGTTGACGACGGCAAATTTGGATTAATTCGTATGACAGTTGTGGATTTGTTGTAAACAGACGTAGACTTTTACCGGGCACACAGACAGGCAGACATAGTGGCTTGTACTCTCCAAGCAGAGGTTAGGCTCCTGTTGTTTTTTCAACCGGTTTTTTTAGTCGTTTTTATCGGGCTTTCTATCTTTTTGTTTATATCTTGCTGTGTCTTGGCTGGCGTACTTCAAGAAAAATGACAAAATAGAAAGCCCGATAAAAACGACTAAAAAAACGTTAAAAAAACAGCCGGAGCCTAACCTCTGCCTGGAGAGTAAGTGGCTAGAGGCTCGGTAACTCGTGCGAATAACTAGGTTGACGACGGCAAATTGGGATTAATTCGTATGACAGTTGTGGATTTGTCGTAGACAGACGTGAGACTTCAGGATAGGTACGCACACTGGCAGAAAGCGCAAATCATAATTCGGAGGTAGCATTGCTTAAGCTCAGTAAATAACATAATCAAAGTCTTTTTCAATAAAGTATAGCCCCAATAATAACAACATAAATTAATACTATTATTAGTAAGTAGTAGTGGTGACTTATCTACGAATTCGAAGAAAACAAGAGTCAGTTCTTATAGTGGCCTAATGTGGGCGTTGTTTCACCTAAAAGGTTATGAACGAATAGGGAGTATTAGTATTTTAACTTTCAAGTAACGCAACTAAGGAATACTAGTGCCTTGCTAGCTTTAGATGCATTGAATGTAAATTGTAACAGCAAGGTATTGAAATGTATCATATACACCAAATAGCTTAAGAAAAAAAAGAAAGAAAAAAGATCGTTGTCAACCCTAGATAAACGCCAATAAGTTGAAGAAATCAGAAGTATTGCTGATAAAAGTGTACAAAAAAAACAGCAGCCCTGGTCTCGAATGATTGGCAGAGCAAGGGGTCAAGGGCGGTCATTGACCTTTCTATCTTATTCGATAAATGTCCTTTGTACATTCCATGGGGTTAAGTCTGTAATCGGTCCCTTTCACAGCCACAGTGCGTTAAAGGACACGGGAGATCTGCTTCAAACGTCTCCGTTAAGTACTGGGTCGTTTTTCTAAGTGCTGGCGTCAGTACGACTTAAGAACTGTCCAAAACTTTAGTAAGAAAGGGCACCTGCATTGTAGGCTATATAACAGCAGTTACAGCACAAATTGGAGGTTGTTCTTTAAATTCTTTCTCAACATGCTGTACAACGTTGTTTCAATGCACATACCTGCAACTTTACGTATTGACTAAAAATGTTCCGTAATAGGGAGTTTCAAAAATCAATGGCTAGACAACTATAGTCAACGAAAACTTTTCATACTTGTATAAGGTCGTCCACAGGTACCAGTGTCTCATACAGTAATGCACTATCCCTACTAGCCTTGACTCTAGAAATCACTTGGTGGAAAAGTAATTGTTCCGTTTTTTACATGTCCTTCATGGTGTGTATTTGTTTTCACTTCCTCATTCTTGCGTGCGACATTCTTGAAAAACAGGAGAGCAGTTTTCCGGTGCCAGCTGAGAGATCAATTGCTTAGTTGTCAAGGTTTTACGCCCTCACACACACACACATGCACACACGCACAAGGACACATGCATGCATACAACGTTCACGTACACACACGCGTACGTGCACACACACAGGCACACACACACTCGCACAAAGACGCATACACACAACGTTCACGCACTCATGCACAAACAAACACACACACACACACACTTACACACAGTCATGCACACACAGACACACACTAATGTACACACACAAACATACACAGACACATGCACACAACGTACACACACTCATGAAGACACACACACATGCACACAAACACACACACACACACACACACATAGATACACATTGTACACACACACAATTATAAACAAACGCAAACCTGTTCCATTTATGTGTTCCTTAAAACTAGTATCTTCATATGACTTGGCAGTAGAGAGAAAGATAAAACTGACCCAGTTATCTATACTAAACAGAATGACCTGTCATATAACCGTTTGTTCCTTTGCACTTGGAGAGAACTAAGCGTCGTAAACCACCACCCCCTTTTATACCTTCACGCTGATAGACTATTCCTTTATCAGCACTGCACATATGGTCCCATGTACACAATATCTGGGTCATTGGCACCATATGAGGGCCATTACCAATATACTAAAGGGTGCTGTTTCCGAGACTGACAACATAAATTTACAGGAACACAAAAGACCCAGTCAACTTTATTGTTGCTGAACGCAGAGTATTGACTTTTTGCCATAAGTAAATAACTCCTCTTGCCAACTTGGTGGCATATCAATACTGTACCGTACAGGTTGGTGAATGGTCCACTTTAGTCCTGTTTAGAGCGTTCTGACATTGGCTAACATCGTGATGTCTTATTTGTATTTCAGTCGAGCGAAGCTAGAGCCTTTTCGTATACTTTAGAGATAGCTTTCGGTGCTGTCTACCTAGTGTCAGTAGCTCAAGGAAAATACCTTTTAGAAGTTAGAATTAGAATATGGATAACTGGAATAGAATACACAAAAGAGACTAACTATATTTTTTACGCCTTTATCGCACTCTACTGAAATTAAGATGGGCATTTAT
>NW_023365836.1:0-1452 GCF_000003815.2 Branchiostoma floridae
TTTGAAAACGTTGCTGGGCAACATAGAGAACGTTATCTTATGTATAATGTTGTGTTCAACTTGGCACATTAAACCGGTTGGTTTAAAAACTGTAGATATCGACAAATTTCACATTAATTTAGATTACTAGTATGTATGCATCTATCATCTCTTTTTAAACTCTTGCAAGTCGAGTCACGTGAGGTCTTGCGAGGTCGAGCCAAATATGGAAACCTGGGCATAAATGATCACCAATTGCAGACAGTCAATCACCTTGATTGACAACAACAAAGGAGCGCATTGTGGATATCCAGGATGCGCTCTGATCTAAAGCGGTTCCTGTTCAGAGTGCTTCCTGAATAGGTCACCTTATGATGAAGAGAGAACTAAATTAATGCAGATCATGAGATGATTAAGTGAAAAACATTACCCAAGATGAGAGTTATTCCATGTACTTATGTCATGTCTTGACTAGTTTCTGCTGACACATAAATTTGGCACAAAAAATCTGGAATATCAACAATTACTGGATCATATTTCCATTGTCTCTGCATGAATTTCAATCTATCGGTATGGGCATGTGTGTCAATGATTCAATTTTTTTATCATATAAATTTTTGGTATACAGAACATCCAAGTTTATTTTTAGCGTATTTGAGTATGTTTGCCCTTTTGGCAAGAATTCCAGACTGACTGTTGCACAGATATCGATAGAGTTATACTTATAGTGCCTGGTGGTGTAGGCAGCAGCATGGTGTGGGGCAGTATAAGCACCAGAGGAAATGCAAGGTTAGTTGTCATCCCAGGTAACCTCAGTGCAGTGAGATATAAAGACACAGTTCTCCATTCAGTCGCAATGTCTTTAATATGGGACACAACGCCCATCCACACAGAGCAAAGACCATATACACATGTAGCAGACTACCTCCAAGAGGCAGACAGTCTTAGGATGGAATGGCCTTCCAACAGAAGATATAGCTAATATCTGATTGAACATATCTTGAGTCAAATTGTTTGTTTGAATAAAGAGTAACAGGGGCCCTGATTAATGTGTGCTGCTTAATCAAGTTGCCTTGTTTTTGAATCAAGTTTCTGAAATGATGCAGAAACGATGGAAATATGACCAAAGGAAATTAATATTCCAAGCTTTTCGTGCCAAGTTTACATACATCAATCAAAAGAAACCTCAGAATTACGACTTAAGAATACAAAAAATGTATAGACATTGTATAAGAATAAGTACACATTCAGCTCCTTATTGTATTGCATTGTATTTTGATATTCAACGTTATACATGTAAATGTAGCATAGAACCAACGTGTAGGTTGTATTAGATTTGTCTTCATAAGTAGGAAGAGGAATGATACATGTATAAACTTTGACTTACATGATTGTAGATTGTGCCTTCCGTCATTATTGTATGGAATCTACCAATGCAGCAGCAGAACACAGTGGACCACTACTACTAGAACC
>NW_023365836.1:1940-4068 GCF_000003815.2 Branchiostoma floridae
TACAGTCAGCAGACAGTTTGGTCTGTAGTATTCCTGTGTAATGTCACGGCTACATGACAATGACATGTTGTACTGACTTTGTAACATGTATTTCAGTTGCTGTCATTGGCTACTGAGGTCCTTACCTTCATCACTACCTACCTGGTCAACTCCACCTGCCTTCCTGCCAAACAGTATTTCAGGTAAGATTGGGAACACTGATTAGTGAGAGTTTTACAATGTAAGTCATTCATGGGAAACCTTGTAATCTGCCATCCTCAGAAGAAGAGCGGTATCTTGTTTCTGAGGCTGACAAATTCAGGTACATGTACATGTAAGAAATTATGATAAATGAGTTAATGTACTCATAACATGTATGAAATAAAAGTTTCCTTGACATTCTATCTGATACCATACTTCACAAATGACCGTTACTCAGATCCTTCTCTTCCTAAATAATTCCCCTTTTGGACGTACATGTATGTACCTGAATGTCTGACTTACTGGCTTCTTTTTTCAGTGCGTCATTGTCTGACCAACAAATGGCAGCAGTAGCCATTGTCATTAAAGATCTGGACCGGGAATATACTGACACTGAAGGTGAGAAAATAAACATGCTTTGTGAATAGTTAAATTACATGTAGGTTGGTCCTGACTGTTACCATTTTGGTCGCATATTCCCCAATGCCCCTAAGTTTGTAATCACACAATTAATCATCATTTATCATCCAGCCTAGTAGAGTCAGTGTGCAGGGCCAGGTGTCAGTTTCTTCCCCTGCCGGTGGTCAGCAGGGGTGGTCACACATCATTAAGGCCTGCCATGTGTTTTAGTCAGTATGGACAGCCCGACATGTTAGAACACCATCACGTGTGGGTATTGGCCGTCTGTACTGACTTCAATTACATGTACCAAGGAGATTAAAAAAAAAATCTATTTCCACTGGACCTTTATCTGTTCCTTTTGTCCAATGAAAATTTCAGAGTGTACATAAGATGTATAGTTTGATTTGGCCAAGGAGATTTCCTGTATAGGTTATGATGGCACAGTAAGTGGAGGTTTGGTAGCAAATTTATGTAAGTTAAACATGACTTTTTAGACAACAATGTTGCAGCCCTTGTGCCAGTGACCAACTAGGTCTTTATAAAGAAAATGGTAGGATGGAAAGCAAACATTCTTGAGGTATGATCTTTGTGTTGGGGAGCTTTCAGCACTGTATTTCCATTTTCAGTTGAATTTCACCTATTTATGTCTCACACTTGTATTTCTATACTTAATTGTGGTATATTGTTTTTGATTAAAATGGTAATTCAGGATTATTTTTTTTATTTTTCTATGCTTACAATGAAGAAGAATGCTTTATATGTACTTTTTAAAGTCTCTGTAAATTGGTTTCAGTATTGAATTAATTTTAATATTCCTAATGTTGCAAATTCCATTAACTCAGTTAAAACTTTCTAGATTTTTGCTGGTGCCCCTAAGTTTTAGGAGTAAGGAGCACGGTGCTCCTATGTCAAAAAGTAAATCTTGACCCCGATTGGTACATGTAAGATGCTGAATAACAAGATCCTTAGATTTGTACACAACCAATTGTTTTATTCGGCCAAAGTTTGGTGACGGTCACCTACCTCAGGGCAATTCTGACTGGTTCACGTTATACTGCAGCAGGTGTTATATATATATATATATATATATATATATATATATATATATATATATATATATATATATATATATATATATATATATATATATATATATATATATTATATTGGTTGTGTATATATATAGTTAAGGCAGTGTTTCCAAATTGCCCTGAGTGAGAAAGATGACAGATGGTCACTGACATGTCTGTTCAATACTAGCAAGACACTTGTTTGACACAACTCCACATTCCCCACATTGCCACACAAGGCAGAACATTACTTATGCTGTGTGTGTGTGTATGTGTGTGTGTTTGTGACTCTGTGTGTGTGTGTGTGCAGGGTTCTAGTCAGGATTTTATTTTAGCATAGTGGGAATGGCATGGTAGCGAAGCGACTAATCAGGAGATTGGTGTGGAAGGGGGGCTCTTGGTCCTTCCACAGTGAGATTTGAAGATGTAGAGTTAAAAGTTAGGATTTTGGGGTCAGTTTTGAGTGGCATATCATG
>NW_023365836.1:4593-20085 GCF_000003815.2 Branchiostoma floridae
TGACAAGATGTGTCGCCCAAGGGTTTTGCCGCGGCGCGTGAACAAGCTTGCCTTTAATTTCTTCACAAAGCAGCCGTTGTTCTAGTCTGTGTAAACACGTGATAGGATCTCTTGTGAGTCAGCCACCTGACACACTGATTCTGCTTTTCTCCCATAGTAACGAGCAGCCACTGTGAAATATTCCTCGACAGAACAGTCGAGGTAACATATTGAATGAATGTTTTCTAGGTAACATATTGTTAATTCCGGTAATGACTGATCACACTGAAGTTAGCGTCTACTATGTCATATTATTTTGATTATCAAAACTGTGTAACTTCAACATAACCGCTCAGAGCTGGTGTGATACGCCGAAGGGCGGTTATACTGGCTACATGGATACGATACAGAGAAATTTTTTGTGATGCACTTGATATCAATTTGCAACGCCAGGACTATAAAACAGGGACACATAAAACTTTATGTATAGATCGAGTCAAAGCCACATAACCTTGTGGTTGTTTACCGAATTTGACTGCGTTTTTACCCCCCACCCCCACCCCCCCATATGTCGCGTTATGTCTATCAATGGCCTCCCAACTGCTTCGAATACGGTATATTCTGTTGTTGGAACTTAGTTCGAGATATTGCCTACATGTTGGTTGGCTGTGGCTTTCAAATATCACAAACGATGTTTTGAAACACCGAGAGCGGTTGGATATCGTAGAAATGTGCGGAAGCCCTAGGACGACTAGTCAAGTGGTCGGTCTCTTTAGGGAGGAAGTCAACAGTAATGATTTGATTAGCAGTTTAATGTGGCATCGCTAAAAGTTCACCTCCGGCTCCAGCTCCGGACACAGAGCGCTCCGGGTATCGAGTAACTTTAATACTGCTGTGTAAACAGTCGAGCTTTGCTGTTATGGCTGCTTGAAAACGCACAGCTGAATATATTATGAATTGCATGAACTTGCAATAGAAAAATTATTATTATTATAAACACGATAAAGACAATCTTTTGTGTTTTTAAAAGGTTTTTATGTACTCGTTTCTTTGTATGACCACTTTAATAGCACCAGTAGTGTTAACGCCCCAGTATGTTCCATGTGGTCCTGTATCCAGGGCCTTGTGTTTGTTGATGGATAAACAGCCTAAACATTGTAGCGTGCCTATAAGATGTTTTCTAATCAATTCACTGAACATCCTTTCTCTATTCTAACTTCATGTTGGCAGTACCATTTGTTGCTATCCCTAAAGCTAAGGGCACAACCCGCCGTACGTGCAATTTGGAGTCCGTACGTTTTTTGGGGAGGCCACGTCCGCTACGTATTTCTGAAAACGTTCAGGCTGTACAGGGCAGGCGCGTCGCCCGTAGTGACACGTACAGGGGGCGAATCCGCAGCCCGGTGGCACACAGAGTTTTGCCTGCACGTAAAGTTCTACGGCGTGTATGCGTGCATGCTCCCAAATCCGTCGGATTCCCTACGAGTTCGTACGGAGGCGGTACTTACCACTTACGAATGCCTAAAGATTGCCCACGTTTTGGCACGTACACAGCACGTATTTGCACATACGGCTGGTTGTACCCTTAGCTTAACCCCGACAGTTGAAGGTAAACGTCATCCTGCGGAATGTGACTGAACAAACTTTACCCTGACACGACGTCGAGCCACTTCGCAGGGTTCTAGCTAGTGCATTTTAGCGTAGTAGGCCACTACGCTAAAATTTGTGACCCCTACGCTAAAATAAGGGCCACTACGCTAATTTTTAACTAGTGTAGTGGTGCTTTGCTGTCATTTGCTTGTTCAACAATGACTTATCAATGTCTGAACAATGAAAAATGATGATATGCCACTCAAAACTGACCCCAAAATCCTAACTTTTAAAGGGGGATTCCACTACTGAAACGGGTATTTTTCCCATATATATTACACTCTTCGGGATACAAATGCACCCGACTTTTGACTAAATTACCACAGCTGTCTTTTCGACCAAACACTGTTCTAAACCTATAAACCCCCATAGGGAACCGCTTCCAATTCTCGGCTGTAACCTGACGTCACGGGTTTTCCAAATATGGGCATCCGCGCGATCAAAACACGAAGCAGACGACAAAGTGTCATGGCGGACGCGGACTCGTCGTCGGACTCGTCTGGCGGCCATGGCGCTGACGACGAGGTCGGTCCAGACGACATTATGGACATTATGCCCTACGCATTCGAGCCCCAACGAGATTCTGGAGGATCGGAGAGCGACGATGACGACAATCAGCCTGCAGATGCACAAGCAGGGGCGGCATGGGACGGCCAGGATGTCGAGACGGAGGGCTGGAGGCTGGAGCCCGGGGCAAGAGAAATCTGGTGCAGATGCGGTTCGTGTATAGATATGACTACAGTCCGTGAATGTGTATGCTGCCACGACCTTCCTGTGCTAACAGATCCCGTGGACCACACCAACCTAGATCGGGGCGGTATGGGTGTCGGTAGCGGCCGTGGTGAGCTAAGATGTATCACCCAACACGAAGAATTCTTTCCCATCTGCCTCATGCGGTCAGCACTAAAAACTGCTCTGATTCAGCGCCAAAACCTTGGACTGGAAGATGTCAGTGAACCATTGAGCACTAGGTAAATGTAGATTTTGTGTTTCTGTTCAATTTGTTTTGCATCTCTACAACATCGATCTGTGTGTGGGGTCGCCATGGTGAGCTCGCGAAAACATTGTCACATGGACATGATGGAGGTCGAATTTATTATCTTAAAGTTATAACCTTGTATGCTGGCTGTATATATTAGCAGGGCTCGAAATACTGCAAACCTGCACTGGTGCAGGTAACATTAAAAATTACCTGCACCAGACAAATTTTACCTGCACCAATCTGAACTTAGAAAGTATGGATCTTACCAAAATTGTTCAGGAACGATTTGTATTTTTTTCTGTTATACTTCAAAGGTGATAACAGTCAATGCAGCTAATAACAATCCATATATTTCACCTACTTCATAGGACATTTATGCATAAAACCCAGTTTATGAAACAGTGCAGGTTAGGTTCAGGTAGACATAAGAAAGACGGTACCTGCACAGCTCAAATTCTACCTACACTAACCTGCTATGAAGGTGGTATTTGTAGCCCTGTTTTATCACTATATTACCTGACATATTGTGTACCTGTAAGTTTTAAATCTCGTTCCCAGTACTTCTTGTGTGAAGAAATGGATAGTACTTGTAATTTCATGATTACTTGAGCCACCATGTTAGTGAGAAAAGTTGTAAATGTTTGGATCGGGCTGTTAGTGCAATACCAAGATCTGAAAATAACTTGATTGAACAAAATGTACAGATGTTGGGTACATATTCATAATTAATTTTTTTTAAAAGAACATTATTGTCTTTCAGCAGTGTTCTTGTTGCAAACTTTTAATACAAAAATATAATAATTTAAATGTACAATTTACATGCATTTTTGTTTCTCCCAGAATCTTACGACTGTCAGCGTACAGACAGTTTACGTGCTGGGTCCACAAGAGGCGTCTTGGGAGATCAGTGCGGCGCGTGGTTCCAGCCTGTGCAGTCAGTAAGATAAGACAGGCCCATCCCTCTCCCGATGGGAATTACGTAGGTTTTCTTGAGGCAGACGAGTAGGTGTGCAATAGAGCATATAGGTTTAGATATTGTGGCCAATTGTATAACTGACAATCAGGAAATTTTCCTGCCAAGACATTTCGCCATCACATGTTCAATTGCTAAGTTGGTCTGTAAATCTGTACGCTACTAACATTTTGCTGTTATGGTTATTCATTCTGGTAAATCTTTGGGTTAGAATTAGAATTGGGGTGAGCGTTTAGCTGCTAAAATAAAATAAAGCAAACTTGACAACACAGTGTTACACAGTTTCCATATTATTTACACAATAAGTAGTATAGCAGGTGCATTTCAACCAAATGTGGACATCTGTCTACCTCAACTGTATGGATTTCTTTATATATTCATGGTTTATACAGCTAGCCAAATAAAAATCTTGTCCATAGGCAAAATATCCTTATTTTCATATTCCTTTGAACTACATATAGAGCAAGGCATGAATATTATAATGATATACAAATTTCAATCACATTTCTGTATAATTTTCAAAAATAGGTACACGTGTGTTTACATTTGAATCAGCTTTGGTGGACACACATATTATTGTTGTAAAACAGAACATTTTGTTTCTGAGATATATAGGTGGGATATTTATGAATAAATGATTCACTGGATATACTATTGGCAACTCATTCTTATTCACATATTAAATATAGCCTGTCATGTGATCAGTATATCAGTATCTACCTGAATTTTTACCTAAAGTATGTTGGAGGCTGTCGTGCACACTTCTTTTCTAGTCCGCAAACCGCGAACGGTGCTTTGCCTTGGCCGTTTCCATGTCTGGCCTTGGGATGGGTGCAATGCTACGGGGCAAATCTGGTCTTGGGATCACATCATCTCCACAATGCACATCAGTGGTCTTGCGCTTGTGCACGACAGCCTCCAACAACTTTCTTCTGAAGCTATAGTCTTTTTTTTCGTAGATGTTCTTCAGAACGAAGTCCTTCTGCCTCTTGCTGTATTCGAGACGCTGCCTTGTGTCACCTGCAGAGAACATATGCACACATCCTTGTGTTTCAATGATAATCATTCATTGAGAAAGAGATGACAAAGTCATGCTAAGCTAAACTTGCGTCTATATAAAAAAAATGACCACTATGAATAAAAAGAGAGTCTGACATTTACCAACTCCATCTCTCTTTCCATGCAAAAACTGACTATTCCATGTCAACCTGTTGCAGAAGTTGACAATCCTAAAGTTCCTTTTGTACACAACTGGACTACTAGTATTACAACATCACCCAACTTCAAAATGGCCTTTCTGAATATAACATCCAGCAAGCATGCATGCAAGCAAGCAAGCAAGAATGGACTCTTCCATCAACAAAGCAAGAATGGACTCTTCCATCAACAAAGTCAATGTTTCCCTATCTTATGTGTAAAATGACAATTGAATCCATTTCACCAATTCGCAGACAAACAAAGAAGAAACATGACAAAGCAGTATATTTCACTTCTATAGATATATATTTCATGGAGTGATATATAACTACACAATGTAGCTTGGTAGCTAGTAAAATTACTAGTATTCAAACTTTTATCTGCTAAAATGCATATAAAGACATCACGATCAGGGTGAAAAAGCTACATCAATAAATTATTCTAATGGTTATCACTACATAGATATCACTCTTTGTACTACTATTCCCTTTGAATAAATTTATATTACACATTAGTATGTAATCATACCTGATGCTGTCGTAGCCTTTCTTCGCCCAATGTTCTCGTTGTGATCGATCACAGACAGTTGGAGTCTGGCCTTCATCCCAGGGTACTGATAAGGTATCCGTTTTGTTGCGTACTTCAACACAACGTTGTGGTAGACTTCTATCTCACCTGCAGCAATAGAATGTTCAGACAGAAACAATTAAAATCTTTCTGCCTGTAATTTCCTCTCACTTGTAAAATGCATTTACCATCTTTGACTAAGAATCTGGCCTAAGAGTGATTTTACATGAACATAGAACACTTTCCTGTGATAAGGAGTACAATTCCTGTGATAATTGTGAAGCATTGATTCACATGCCTTCAATGGCCTTTTTGAAGTAAAAAAATGTGTTGCAGGATGTCTAAACCTATAAGATCAAACATTCATGATCACCTGTGTGCTTGAAGAGTGCCATCTTTCCCATATCCTTCAGCAAGGTACGGTCCATGACTACTTCTTGGAGGGCCTTGTGGGCAGGAGATCCCATCTGGAGCCACTTTGTCTTCTTTTGCTGTCGCCTGGACAGGGGTTTGTGGGCACACTTATGAAATAACTTGTTTCCTGACCACCGATGTCGGTTTGCGATGTGGTTCAGTAAGGATGTCCATTTCTCCCTCAGCAACTAAATGACAAGCAATAGAGTTGCAGGTTGTTAGTTAGACCTGGCACTGTCCATTCTACAGTTACCTAGCAAAACTATGATCATCTTATGCACCTTAATGTGATTCAATATCATGCCTTACTGTATTTTCTCCATTAAATTTCACAACCAAATTGAAACACACCTTATTTGGGGCAAGTCTTAGACAAATCTGTGGGGCTGAAATGTGAAATGGAAAAACTCAATAGTTTCCCAGGGTAAAGATCGTAAAATCAAGGATTTCTTTGAAAGGTGCTTGCTTAACTTCAGTTGTGAAACTAGTTTTCCCAACTTACAAAATTGCTCAGAACAGATGAAATGTGCACGAAAACAATGTGTTAAGTTTTTCATCCTTCAGTATTCTATTTGAGGTCTTTTTCCCATCTATCCCTGCTATAGCATCAAATAAAGTATGCACTCTTGCACTTTTAGGCCTTTGAAAAATGAAAAAAAGTGTGCAGTTAATTTGAGAAAATAAATTTGTACAGTATTGTACTACAGAACTGTTTCACAATGCAAATTTTAAACACTGCAAAAACCTCCTTGCCCCCCCTACTGCAAAAAGGTAACCACCACAAATGCTTCTACTTTTACATTATTTTACACACTTTGCACTGTACCTCTGGATTCTCCAAGCATGTCTTGCATGAATGCCATAGGTGGTTGCTCACAGACTTCATCCACTCACCCAGGGGTTTGCAGGTTGCCTTCTTGGCCTTTGTTCTTAGTTTTGAAGTTACATTTTTTGAGACATGGAAGATGTCAAACTCGTGCTTGATGTCTTTATAGTCTTTCCTCATCATGGCTGCTACCCCCCTATGTCTGTCTGTCGCCAGGCATTCAATGTTCATATCATCCTCTTCTAATGACTGTAGACATCTCTCAAGACCCTCTTTCTCCATGGACTGAGACGACCCGGTCTCTGTGACTTGCACCAACTGCATGTCCAGGATGAGTGATGTTTTCTCTTCCATAACTGTATAGGACGAGTATTTGGCGTTAAATCCTGGTGAGTCGCACCGGGCGTCTCCAATGATGGTGATTGGACCCTCCCTTACCAAGTCCCGGGCCATAGCCTGTTGATATAAGAAGTACTCATCAATAGCAGGGATGGCGAACGTTGTCTGGATGTTGAAGAAATGTGATGTGCCAACAAAATGTAGGCATAATGATTCAGCAAAATCTATGAATTTATCAATGGAGCCACCAGAGAATAGGATTGCACACGGTACAAGAAGATTTCCAAGTGCCTGGTTCTTGATGTATGGTTGGGAATGCCATACACCATTGTGACCTTTTGAACAAGTCCAGTGTACTGCAAGAGCTGTGCCTTTTGTTGTTGTCCTTATCAATGTACCAGCACCACATTTTGCAACTGAACACCGCTGGAAGAGTTCTCTTATCTTCTCACCAAATACAATAAATCTGTGTCCTCCCAATGTCTCCTCAGTTTCACCCTCAACATCAGAGGTTGCGCTAGATGCTGACTCTGACTCTGGTTGGTATGACTGATCCTTCTTATCTACAGGTGTAGACCATGTAGATGATGGTGTACAGGAGTAATCTGATTGGATAGCACTGGTTAATTTGATTGGTGTTGACATCCCTTGAGGTTCTGGGGGTGGCATTCCTTGCAGTTCTGAATATGACATCCCTTGGGGTTTGGGGGGTGGCATTTCTATTGGTTCTGTGTGTGAGATCCCTTGGGACTGGGGATCTGTGTGTGACATCCCTTGGGACTGGGGCTCTGCATGTAACATCCTTTGGTGCTCTGGGCTCAACATCCCTCGGGTCTCTGTGTGTGACGTCCCTTGGGGCTCTGGGCTCAACATCCCTTGGGGCTCTGGGCGTGGAATCCCTTGGAGCACTGGTAACTGTGGTAAAAGGAACTTTTCCTCTGTTTGTGTTCCTGCATCAATGGACCCCTGAGACACAGGGCTCAATCTCTTCCTGCAAACTGGGCATGAACTATCATCTCTAGCATCCATAGCCTGAAAAAGAAATGTAAAAAAATGCATTAGCTTTTTCTTCGTTATGATAGAACCTAATTTACATGCATATCAGCAATAACAACAGTATTGCTTCCATAATATAACGACAAAAGCAGCAACTCAAACAAATTGAAGGTCTATAATTATCCTAACTAATACAACAATAAAATGGCACTATTACTTTTTCTGCTGCAAGTCTTCCTCCAGCACTAATGGAGTACAATGAATTCAGGTGCTTGGTGACTTGAGTCTGCACTGCCCCAGCTGAAACAAGATTCACAAGGAAACATCAGATTTACATGTAAATGGCCAATGTAAAAACCTATTTAGTCCTTTCCTTACCAAGTCACACTTACAGTACACTATGACTGACTGACTGACGGTATGAAGAACATGAAACACTAATGTCATACAGAACATGCATATTTCCAGGCTAATGCATCATCTACATCTACATTCATATACCCCATATACTTTGTACTATAGTATGCATAAAGGAGTAAAATATAACAAAGTTAAATAAAGTACAAGGTCATGATCAAAATAATTTACCAGTTCGTAGAATTGATGATCCCGAATTTTCCTGCACAAACTGAGCAGCCTTGCTCCAGAGAGGATGCTGTGATCTCATTTTTGGCCATCCAGTGGATTGTGTTGGGTCCCATCCCTCCGATGGCATGGACAAGAACTTCACAAGTGCCCTTGTTTCTTCTCTAGACCAGGCAGGGATTCTTTTTGCCCTAGCTAAAAGCTTCTGGGCTGCCTACAAAAGAATGTATCACTTATGTTATAACAGGGTGCATGTACATATTTCTGAATCAAATATATATTGGTACTAACTGCTCACATATGATTTTTTATTAGACATTTGAAAGGTAATATGTAGACATATACTTCTAAAAACACCTATTATACTGCATATTATTATTTTACATGCCCAAAACATACAACATCCTTATGTTACTTGTTAGTTAGGCATAGAATTACAGAATCACTCCCAGGAATGAAGCAATTTTAAGTTTATCATGTTCATTATTAGATTTTGCAAGCACTCCAAAATTTTTCAGTACACTAGATATTTTGTTTAGGTACTAGTAGTTAGGTACACAAGTTCCCAGTCCAGCCTAAATCATGCACTAATGTTATGCCAATAATACTGTATATGAAGTGATTGTTAATGTTATGGTGGCTCTTTCTGTATCAGAACAGGTAATCTTACCAAACATATGATAGCCCTGGACAAAATGCATTGTTGTCAATTCAAGAAATAAAAACATAAACATGTAACTAGTGTAAGTAGGCACATCAGAAAAAAAGACACATAATTACCTTTTGACTTGGGCTTTTCGCAGGGCTTTTCCCAGGGCTTTTCCAAGGGCTTTTCCCAGGGCTTTTCCCCGACATTGTCCTTCTTCTTTCTATCAGACAGAAACAAAAATGTCAATTATGTATATTACCAGTTGAAAATGTAGGTTCATGCATTGGTCAGGCATTAGATGCATCCTATGTATTTCTGCACCTCCGGTGGTGTATGCTACTAGCTTAGCCAACTTCGGGCCAAATATTTTCTTGTGAAAATATAGTATAACTACAAGCAGTCGAGTTACTACCAAACAGTTAGGAATGTACACAAAACGTTTGAAGACCTTAGCTTTTCAGGATGCAGAGATATTAGCACTGTAGGAAACTAGGTCATCACATGTCAACAAAAATGGCGTCGCAAGCCGAAAACACTCTGAATGCAAGGCCAATTTCAGGCCCGATTTCTCATAAACGGTATAACTTAAAATTTAACGAAAGCAGTCGAGTTACTACCAAACAGTTAGGAATGTACACAAAACGTTTGAAGACCTTAGCTTTTCAGGATGCAGAGATATTAGCACTGTAGGAAACTAGGTCATCACATGTCAACAAAAATGGCGTCGCAAGCCGAAAACACTCTGAATGCAAGGCCAATTTCAGGCCCGATTTCTCATAAACGGTATAACTTAAAATTTAACGAAAGCAGTCGAGTTACTACCAAACAGTTAGGAATGTACACAAAACGTTTGAAGACCTTAGCTTTTCAGGATGCAGAGATATTAGCACTGTAGGAAACTAGGTCATCACATGTCAACAAAAATGGCGTCGCAAGCCGAAAACACTCTGAATGCAAGGCCAATTTCAGGCCCGATTTCTCATAAACGGTATAACTTAAAATTTAACGAAAGCAGTCGAGTTACTACCAAACAGTTAGGAATGTACACAAAACGTTTGAAGACCTTAGCTTTTTAGGATGCAGAGATATTAGCACTGTAGTAAACTAGGTCATCACATGTCAACAAAAAATGGCGTCGCTAGCCGAAACCACTCTGAATACAAGGCCAATTTCAGGCCCGATTTCTCATAAACGGTATAACTACAAATTTAACGAAAGCAGTCGAGTTACTACCAAACAGTTAGGAATGTACACAAAACGTTTGAAGACCTTAGCTTTCCGGGATGCAGAGATTTTAGCGCTGTAGTGAGAGCTGAAAGTAGTCATACACGTGCATGTGACGTATGCCAAAACACAAAATGGCTAGCCTCAGTACCAGACTGACTACTCTGGAAGGCTGGTTCTATAGGGAAATTAATTTGCCAAAGGCAGGGTTTTGCTACCAGAGAGGTTGGTCGGCCGCGGAAAGGAAATATGAATCTAATCGTGGACTGACTCCCTTGGCCAATTTCCCGATTTTTTTTCCGAATTGTACGATCCCCACACCCCCGTAGCAAGGACTGGAGGAGGCTAAAAATGGCGTCGCTAACAGTAAATACGCTACTTTCATGGTCAGTTTCGGGCCCAATATCTCGGTACGCTGAGTGAGTGAGAGCAAACCGAAAACGGTAAAATTACTATCGGACGTTTAGGAAGGTACACAAAAAGTGTGATGCTCAGCGAACCTCGGAATACAGAAATTTGGCAACTTTTTACGGACCATTCTGCTATCTAAAAATAACTATCTACATATTGGCAGATCGCTACAGAATGGCCCGCAAATAATGATTGGAACGCGTTTGCCTACCAGTTCTGATAGAGGTTGTGCACACATATTTAGTCTAGCCAAAAAAGCAATCCTGAGCATCTAACATCGAAATTTATGCCAGTACCAACCTTTTCAACTGGAAGAGTCCTTGGCGGCTTCGTCGATCCAGCCCGTCCGCAATACACCATGCGCATTGAATTCTGGGATTGTTGGTAAGGGACCAGCGGGGAATTCAAGAAGTCGATCGCTATAATGCACGCCCTGCGTTCAGGCTTCAAGTCATGGTACATTTGACAAAACAAACTTGATTCAAGCATAACAATTTATTCTCTGATGAATTATGATACCCGCTTCTGGAGTGGAATGCCCCTTTAACTCTACATCTTCAAATCTCACTGTGGAAGGACCAAGACCCCCCCTTCCACACCAATCTCCTGATTAGTCGCTTCGCTACTATGCCATTCCCACTACGCTAAAATAAAATCCTGACTAGAACCCTGCTTCGGTCTTTCTTACAACCACATGAAGAATAGAAGGGCATATACATGTTTTAAAGTGGTGTTATGTTATTTCTTTCAATGATTGTGGAAGCCCCTTTTCACCCCATTCTTGTATGTAGTTCAGCTTGATAGAACTGAAGCCTACACCACAGGCGCTTTCGGGTCCGGTCACGGTTTGAGTCTCTCCCATGTTTGGTGTTGCAAACTTCCGTTTTTTAAGCACTTCTTCCTTCCATCGATCGTCAATCGAGGTGAAGTGTTGCAGACGAATGTATATTCCATCTTCTAAGATCCATTTTTGCTAGAAAAAAGCTCTTTTTGCTGACAAAATTTCCCTCGAAAGGACCGAATGGGGAGGGCCATAATTTTCTGCAGACTACTCTACTGTTCAGCACAGTGAACTCAGTGAACTAGAAGCCCTTGTTGGCGTAGCTTTAGTGAGACACCGAAGGGAGAACAGGAGGAGGTTTCGTTCCAACAACAAGCGTCTGTTCAGTGAGTAGGCGGGTGGTGGTGTGTCGGGCTGTGTTGGAGATAGACGCACGACAGCTCGCCATTAGAACCCCCCTCCCATCCACGACGACATTCTTTGCAGTGTTTATCTGGCTGGTGTGGAACAAGCAGCGGGCCCCATTTTACGGGGCCCTCGCCGGTAAGATTCCAATCTTGCAGTTCGTTGTGTTGCTGTTTGTCTTTCCAACATGAATGGTTAGACAGATGTTACATCTAGTCATTCTTTAACAACATTTCTGCATTGTTTACATCATGCCGAGGCACAAGCCCACGCCACCTAGCAACAACGACCCCAAGAAGCGCAAGTACAGCTCTACAGGGTCCCAAACTGATGAAGAGCTGGATACGGAAGGGTCAGACATCAAGTCAATTTTACAAACAATTAAGGTACAACTTGCAGAACTGGCAACAACCAAGCAACAGGTAGGAGAGAATTCATTACATATTGTAAACATTGCAAAAGCCTCTCAACACCTGGAAGATGAAGTGTCGGACCTGAAAAAGAAACTGACAGAACTTTCTGAGAAGGTGAGGATTTACCAGGAGAATCAAGTTAAGTATGAAAGAGAAAAGGTAAAGTCACAACACAAACAAGTCCAGATGGAAGCTCAGTCTCGTAGAGAAAACCTCATTTTCTACAATGTTCCAGAGGAACCATCTGAGAAACCCCAGCGTACAGAAAAGCTACTAACCCAGATTCTCGAGCATAACGCCAAAATCCCGGGTAATGTTGTGAAAAACATTAAGTTTCAACGAGTTCATCGCCTGGGAAGGACCCGTATTGGCGATAATGCGCGACCGCGGCCGATCATCGCGAAGTTTGTATGGTTTAAGGATCGGGAGATGGTAAGAGGTGCGGCCAGAAATCTGAAAGGCACAAACTTCGGCATCGCAGAGGACTTCCCAAGGCAGATTCGAGAGGTTCGGAAGAAACTCATGCCGGTTCTCAGGGCAGCACGCGCGGCGCAGCCGCCGAAATTCGCCGTTCTTAACGTCGACCAGCTATATATCGACGGTGATCTGTACACTGGACCGGAAAGTAAAAGACCATATACTACTACTTAAGAACATGGAACAGTATTGAACAGTGAGAAACATGGCCCCGAACTTGTTATTTATGTATTCTTTTTTCTTTCTGTGTGAACTGTTAACTATTTCTAAGAGCGGTGATGAGCTGTTTTCTCAGATGGACAGTAGGTCCTTTTCGCACGCTCATGTTTTGTAAGTGTCTGTTTTTATTGTTTAATTATGTCATATAATTTTTTTGTTTCCACGGATCCAAATTCATGCTTAGTACTTGACATCATTTTCATTCCTTATCTTGCCACATTTAATGCATCAAAACAAAGGCTAAAATCTCGCCCCTTTCTGTGACATGAACACCAAGATTGGTTCTTATAATGTGAATGGTCTAGCAAACTCTCGTAAAAGAAGAGAGGTGTTTAATTGGCTTAAAGAAAAATCTCACGATATAATATGTTTACAAGAAACCCACTCAGTACTTAAAGACGAAATGACTTGGAAACAGGAATGGGGCGGGACAATAGTCTTCAATCATGGGACAACAAATCAACGTGGTGTTTTGATATTATTCAAAGAAAATCTAAACTTTACCATCAACTATTCTATAAAAGATGATGATGGGCGATCCTTGATACTAGACATATCTGTAAATGATCTGTATTTTTGTATATGTAATCTGTACGCACCAAACACAGATAACCCTAACTTTTTTGATAACATAGAAAAATTGATATTTAACCTGAAATTAAATCACAATAACTTTATTATCGTTGGAGACTTCAACACGATACAGAATGCGACCTTGGATAGAGCTGGACAAAACCCAGTAATATATCACCCGAATGCACAACGAAAAATTAATGAACTGATGTTTGCTTTAGACTTAGTAGATATTTGGAGACATAAACACCCTCATACAGTCAGATTTACTTGGCGAAGAGGAAGGCAAGCGAGCCGCCTGGATTATTTCTTAATATCTTTTTCACTTATGGTGGATATTTCAAATGTAAAAATTCTAGACAGACTAAAATCCGATCATAAATTTATTTCACTTGTTATTCAAAACATAAGCCGTACGCGTGGAAAAAATTACTGGAAGTTGAATCAAACACTATTAAAGGATAAGAACTTTCGGAAGAAAACTGAAAAATTTATAGAAGAGTTTTTTCGATTTAATATAGGCACAACCGATCCGTTAACGGTTTGGGACGCCTTCAAGTGTTGTTTTAGAGGACACTGCATCAAATTTGCATCATTGAAACGAAAATCTTTTATCTCAAAAGAAAATGATCTTCAAAAACGGATCGACCAGCTAACCGTGAAACTAGACGAGACTGATGAGCTGCCACAATCTGTTCTTGACGAACTTAGTGTACTGCAGAGTGAATTAGAAGATTTATATGAACAGAAAACGGACCAGCTGGTATATAAACAAAGAGCTGATTGGATGGAATTTGCCGACAGGTGTACCAAACAATTTCTTGATCTTGGTCGACGAAACTGTTGTAAGAAAAATGTTATGATTTTAAATACAACTGACGGGGAAACTATTCACAACCCCCCGCGTGTTATGGAAAAAATTAAAACATTTTATCATTCCCTATACTCCTTTAAAAACCCTCCAGAAGATCTCGATGATACAAATTGTGATCCCTTCTTTCCAAAGGACAATTACGTTCTTCTAAGTCCTGAACAGAAAAATTCCTGTGAAGGACTAATTACGGAAAAGGAGTTGTGGGAAGCGATTAGTAGTTTTAAAGATGGCAAAAGCCCAGGTCTTGATGGGATTCCGATCGAAGTGTACAAGACTTTTTTTTCTAATTTAAAACATCCCTTGCTACAGTGTTTCAATTACGCATATGAAAAAGGTAATTTGTCAAAATCACAGAGGGAAGGATTAATCACTCTTCTATTAAAACAAGATGCAGATGGTCAGTATAAGGATCCGACACTGCTTAACAACTGGCGACCCCTATCACTGTTATGTTGCGATGTACGCATTCTATCAAAAGTAATTTCACTTAGGATGAGAAATGTTATTGCGAGTCTAATAAATAAAGATCAAAGTGGATTTTTACAAAACAGATTTATTGGTGAAAACATCTGTCAAATTCTTGAAATTATTCAATACTATGAAAATGAAAGATTACCAGGTATGATTTTTATAGCAGACTTTGAAAAGGCTTTTGACAAGCTTCGATGGGATTTCATGTTTAGGACTTTAGAATTTTATGGTTTCGGACAATCATTTATTAGCTGGGTTTCTGTTCTCTATAAAGACATTACAAGTAGAGTGATAAATAATGGTTATATTTCAGCCCCCTTTTCGCTATTGCGTGGTGTTCGACAAGGTTGCCCGCTCTCGCCGTATCTGTTTATTTTATGTGTAGAACTCCTGGCCACGAAAATTAGATCAAACAACACAATAGAAGGATTAACGATGCATGGAGTGGAAATTAAGGTATCCCAATTTGCCGACGACTCAAATTTCC
>NW_023365836.1:20461-22091 GCF_000003815.2 Branchiostoma floridae
AACTTTTTTCCAAACATATGAGCAAAAAATTTTTAAATTCATATGGAATGGTAAACCTGAAAAAATTAAACGTAAAATCCTTTACAATACATATGACAATGGAGGTTTAGGAGTAATACATCTACCTTCTTTTGACCTTACCCGTAAGGCTTCATGGGTTCCAAGAATATTCTTCCAGCAAGATTCAAGTCGCAAATCTTTCTTATGTACATCGTCCGTAATATTTAGTAGATATTTGTATCCGTTCTTACAACTGTCCTTGGGGAAGGATATCGCAACAAAGATATCCACTGATCAAATGAATAATGTTTTTATTAGATTACTTGTCTCTCCTAATCCCTTTTTCAAAGATGTTTTGAAAGCATGGCTTTCTTTCCAATTTAAACCTCCTGAAACTTTGAAAGAGATACAAGCACAACTCTTATGGTGCAACTCAAGTATCGTAATCGAAAATACGCCTATTATATGGGAAAAACCTCTTAAACATGGAATTTATTACATTAATGACCTTTTGGATACAAATGGACGCTTTTTATCTTACAATGGCCTTCTTGCTAAATTCGGTACAGCATTTGATAAGCTAGAGTACAATCAGATATTATCTGCAATACCGCGAAACTGGAAAAAAAAGCTTTTAGACAACACACCAGTAATAGGCCCTATCTTACCTCATACAGCAAATTACGTATGGCTGAAGGCAACTAAAATAAACAAAATTATCTATACATCCTTTTTGCAATCAGAAAATAGAAACCCACTGAACATACAAAGACGCTGGGAAGATGAATTTAATACAATTTTCCCGTGGAAATGGGTTTTTAGATTAGTTTATGCACTGACTATATGCCCGAAACTAAGAATTTTTCAATATAAAATATTGCACAGATTGTTAGCCACAAAGAAAATGTTACACATCTGGAAAATTCTAAATAGCCCGAACTGTGCACATTGTGAGGAAGTAGAGACCATTAGACACTTATTCTGGGACTGCCCTAGAGTTGTTACTTTTTGGACAGATTTAGAAATATGGTTTAAAACAATAGTAAATAAAACCTTACATCTGGACTTTCAGACAGTTATTTTAGGTGACATATCTGAAAATTGTAATGTAATCGAGAATTTGTTAATTCTAGTGGCCAAACATTATATTTTCATACAGAGAGACAAAAAACTAGTTGTAAATCATTACATTTCGTATGTAAAGAGATATTACAAGACAGAATATATGATAGCAGAGAGAAGGAACAAATTAGATATCCATTTTAGTAAATGGGAGTCTTTCCCATTTAACCTTGCTAATTAATTGGTCCATTGCTATCTTCCATTGGCATTGTTCTACTTTCTTCTCCACTTGTCCATATTACCTGTCATGTAGTATCCATCTTCGTTGTTATCCTTAACTATGTTCAGATGATTGAATACCAGTTGTTGTAAATGTTTTTTCACTGTAGCCTTCGTTCGTTTATTTCCACCTTTATGATGTATTATTTTGGATCCGTGGTCTGTGTTTTGTACTTTCTTTCAACTTTTGTAATTTCTTTTGATTTCTGTAAATCTGTGCTTTTCTGTGAAATGCAATAAAAAAATTAAAAAAAAAAAAAAAAAAAACGGGTGTCATGACCAAATGGTA
>NW_023365836.1:22245-25165 GCF_000003815.2 Branchiostoma floridae
CTCAATAAGCCCCAGGGCATGCAGCGGGCTAGTGGGGACCCAAAGGACCCCAAGCAGAAACACTTTCACACACCAGGTGAGTTTGGACACCCTCCTTATCCCGGTCCATTCAATAGGTATGGTTTGATGCATATGTGTTTGTTTTCAGTAGGAGGGCTATCCCCAACAGCCACTACTGTCTGCTGCCTGATTGGTTGTTATAGTCCCTCCATTCTGATTGGCTGTTCTTTCTCTTAGATTTGATTGGTTGTTGGTACTTAGAATTTGTAGTTACAGGCACTCATTGCTGATTGGCTGGTAGTTGTGCTGCCTTGTCAGAGATTGTGTTTATGCATTTTATCTGCAAAAGAAGGGTTAATCTTGTGTTTTGCATGGCAATCAGATGTCATGTCTGGCAGTCAAAGGTTTGAGCATCTCTCCTATGTGGGAAAAAGGCTTAATCTTATATATTATAGTGAGCTGTGAAGTACTTGGAGCTCAGCAGATTTACAGTATTAACATTTTTAACAGTACAGCTGAACAGCATTTTCTGAACATGAGTAAAATAAGCCAATGGTAAGTAGTGATGAGTTGAAAAGAAAGGTTGATGAACTATAGCATGGATGAGTAGACATCAGAATCTGTCTAGTACTGAACCAGACCAAGAGTTGCTACCTGCTTGCACACACAGGCATGTCTTCTTTCATTTCCATGTGTTTTCTTCTCTTTTTGTCCATTTCCTTACATGGATTCTTTTTCTCTACTCTGTGTTTGCCCACTTTCTCTCCCTTCCCACTCCCTCCCACCAGAGAGTGCTTTCTCCTACCGATACCGACCCAGAGTTATTGAGAGAGGTAGAGTTCTATAGCTTGACCTGTGTGACCTTTGGCCTTTCATGACCTCTGCATGTGCCCTGGGTCCCAGACAGTTTGTTTTGTTATTATTTCATTAATTAATTCCTAGCCCTCTTGGTTGATGAAAATGTGCAGGCACCAAACTATCACCATCTGTTACACCACCAGTATGGTTACATGGCAGACATGTTTCCATTCACCAATTGTTTGTTTGGTGTTCTTCCTAGCAACCAATAAAAGCCCTACTTTTATTTGACCGTCAAATTCCTTAATCGACCAATCCGTTAATTGCTGACCAATCAGCATTGTCATTGTTCATGTGATCTCCTTTCAGTACATTGTTTAGGAACTCAGTACAATCTCATATAGAAGAACAGATACTAGTATACTACATGGTCCTCGATAGAGACAAAAGGAAAACCTCCTCATCTTTGAAAAAAAGAAGAGAAATAGCTCACTTGAAACATATAAACTGTTGAATATCTTATATGTGATCTTTTCTTAGCATTTCATCAATGACAATGGCCAGTTGCATTATGTAAGACTGTATAATAGTATGTTTCTGGGACAGTTTAGACAAGGTAACAGAACAAGCTGGCAGGGACCCAGGGCAGCTAAATCTTGTTGATTTTCATGTATATTAGAAAAATGTCAGAGCATGTGGCAAGGGTTCTTTTAACATTAAGTTGTTTTAAGTTACTTAGCTGATTGACAAAAAATTGTTCAAAGTTGTTCACTTTGATAGACTTTTTTTAAACCCTCAGATATGGATATTGGAGTTATTTTCTTTTTTGTATGGCCTTGATATTTGAAACCATCCCTGTATACTGTACTATGTTATCAGGTCTTCTTGTACACGACAAATACCCCCCTCCCTTAAGTTTGTGTTTTTCTTCTCTCTGGTGATGTCTTCTATGATGAAGATCTACTTACGTTAACCTTTAGCATGCTGGACTTCATGTGCACATACACCTACAGGTGTGTGAAGGTGCTCACAGTGTGCTAAAGGTTAACGCATTTTCCCCAATCCTGACTGAGTTGTTTTTCTGTTATCACAAGACACCTTATCCTTCCCTACAGTAGTTTACTCCCAAAGTGCATACTTCGGTTAGTATCGTTTCTTTTGTTTTTATCAAAGAATTGAACCTTTGTCAGTGGGTGTTAAACAGGTTTCCTGACAATAGTTCAGTTTCCACAGTTCTTTTGTATCTAACATCTTTTGCATTTTATTTTACAGTAACATATCGTCAAAATCGACTGATATTTGTATTACATAATGATAATGCAGCTCTTTTGTTTGTTTTTGTTATTTTGGCATGCTGTCTTGAATAGAAATATCATGAATATGAGTTTTGTATGTACATGTCAATGTTGTATCCATGTGTTTTTATTGCAATTAGCCATGTACAAAATATACCTGACTGGAACTGAAAGTTCTAAAATAAGGGTCACTTAAAACCCACTACAGACACTGAAATGGTTTTGTTGCACATGTGCAGTTGAGCTGTATGTAGTTACCGCTCTATGACCACCAGAACAGGGTTACGTCATGTCGTAGCTGACCACCAACCTTTAGAACCTGAAGTACACTTCAGGCAACAAGTAGCCATCTGGAGGGGTGTGGATTTATCAGGAGCATGCTTGAACACCTACCACTGTGGCTTTATGTCTGAATCCACATGGCTATTGTTGTGGAATGGTCCAGAAAGGATTTTGCTGGACAAAAAAAAAAGTAGAAAAATGAAAACACATTTCTAGGAATGATTATATGGAATTGTGCAATGAAGTTTTGATGTCAAGAAGAAAAGAGGAGTGACACGAGAAAACCCCTAGTTTGCAGTTTTGTGACAGTTATTCTGCTATGGCATATAGGTAGGATCTATCCTGTATTATTGATTTGATGCAGCTTCACTGATATTAACTGTCCACTGCTCCACGTCTATAAGTATAACCAGTGTATGGTACAGTGTAAACTGTGTATATGCTGTAGAAATACTTTTAGATTTTTAGCTAAGTGCCATTTGTTTTTGCTTGGATCTTGGACTAAAAACTGCATTCTCTGCTCCCAGCACAAATAAAATGTGCAA
>NW_023365836.1:25361-30760 GCF_000003815.2 Branchiostoma floridae
TTGGTGCTAGTATACTATCAGCTCAAACCTGGGTGGTATCTGTCCTTGGTGGTAGTATACTATCAGCTTAATCCCCAGTTGGTATCTGTCCTTAGTGCTAGTATACTATCAGCTTAATCCCCGGGTGGTATCTGTCCTTGGTGGTAGTATACTATCAGCTTAATCCCCGGTTGGTATCTGTCCTTAGTGCTAGTATACCATAAGCTCAATCCCCGGTTGGTATCTGTCCTTAGTGCTAGTATACTATCAGCTTAATCCCCGGTTGGTATCTGTCCTTAGTGCTAGTATACTATAAGCTCAATCCCCGGTTGGTATCTGTCCTTAGTGCTAGTATACTATAAGCTCAATCCCCGGTTGGTATCTGTCCTTAGTGCTAGTATACTATCAGCTTAATCCCCGGGTGGTATCTGTCCTTAGTGCTAGTATACTATAAGCTCAATCCCCGGTTGGTATCTGTCCTTAGTGCTAGTATACTATCAGCTTAATCCCCGGTTGGTATCTGTCCTTAGTGCAGTATACATCAGCTTATCCCCGGTTGGTATCTGTCCTTAGTGCTAGTATACTATCAGCTTAATCCCCGGGTGGTATCTGTCCTTAGTGCTAGTATACTATAAGCTCAATCCCCGGTTGGTATCTGTCCTTAGTGCTAGTATACTATCAGCTTAATCCCCGGGTGGTATCTGTCCTTGGTGGTAGTATACTATCAGCTTAATCCCCGGTTGGTATCTGTCCTTAGTGCTAGTATACTATAAGCTCAATCCCCGGTTGGTATCTGTCCTTAGTGCTAGTATACTATCAGCTTAATCCCCGGTTGGTATCTGTCCTTAGTGCTAGTATACTATCAGCTTAATCCCCGGGTGGTATCTGTCCTTAGTGCTAGTATACTATCAGCTTAATCCCCGGTTGGTATCTGTCCTTGATGCTAGTATACTATCAGCAATGCCTGAATGGCATCTGTCTTCAGTGCTAGTATCAGCACGATACCTCGGTGGCTTCTGTCCTTGGTGCTAGTATACTATCAGCACAATACCTGGATGGCATTTGCATTTGCATACTATCCACTATCCATGTAGAGTAATGATATGAGAGTATTGTCCCCTACTTAGTGTATATAGAGTAATGTTATAGTTGCATCTCCTGATTTTCATATAAATGTCACACATCTCGGGTTAGTGTGAGAAAACAAACCAGAGACAAGTTAATTTGTTTTTTGCTAAACAGTTGTCACAGAAACATTAATCTCCTGTAACTGCTTTTCTGTTGTAAAGATGAAAGCGAGGACAAGAAGAAGACGGCGAAGCTCGATGACGACATCGTCCAGGCAACCCGCTACCCGAGCGGGTTCCGCCCTCAACCAGACTTCCCATCCAGAATCGAGCGAGACGATTGGCCAGGACCTCCCTCTCCTGCTGCCACAGGTAATACATGGCGGGTTCACTATACTATACCAGTACTCACTGTGATAGCATCTTTGTAAAGTCCATTTTACAACAGGAAAGATGTAGTAATCTATATACAGTCACACCTGTACAAGTGACCACCTGGCCATTTGACAAGTCTTTGGTGGTCCCTTAGATTATTTATACCATCAGCACAAGCAAGAAGAATCCTGTCTATAGTGGCTACCAGTCCACATGTATCGGTCCCCAGACTGGTCTTCTTGGGCAGTTTTGACTGTATATCTACATGTTGGTACGTAAAAGCCAGTGGTATCTGGTGAAATTTTCAAAATTATGCTGCAACTTTTGTTATAGATATCAGTTGTAGCTTTCAGCTTTAAAAGCACAGAGACTGCTATGGACTTGTAATAGTTTTATAAGTATAGAACTGAGAGGAAAGTAGGTGACACTGTTTGCTGAATCCGTTCACCATTTTCGCTGTCATAGCGGTGAAGGCTCGTAGCACGGAGGTTAGTCGTGAGGATATTATCAGGAGCATGAGAATGCCTGCGGGGTCTCCCAGTGTAGGCAGCAGGGGGGACAGCTGTTCACCTCCGACCTCTCCGTTCAGAGATGCCTCCTCTCCGTGGCTCAGTAGTCCTGTGCCGTATGAGCCAGGTAGGAATCTGACCTTGCCAGCAGAAAGTCCCTTTTTCTCACACCAGAAGCAGAAACCCAACAGCACTAAAAAAGCGTTGTATTACAAAATCCAAATATAATTCTTTGTTTGACTGATATTTGTTTGCATAGATGATTAACTGCTGTTACGTCAATGGAGTGCAGTTTCGGTTGTACTTGTCAAAATTACGTTTTCACATGATTGATATGACATTGACAGCTGGCCTAGTGGCCTGTGTTATGTTGAAGCAGTCTTAGCGTCTTAAAGATGTATGTAACGTTACATTTGTGTGTGGAGTAAAGGGACTTATGTAGCAGGCATTGTCACTGTGTTATTCCCATGAGAACACTGCATACAGCCATAACCTAGCTCTGCAGAGGGTCTCTACCTGCTCTGTTCAAGAGAAAACTGATTGCAGTAAATGAAAGTTTTCAAACAAATGATTTGTAGATTTAACACTTAGCTCTTTGTTGTCTAATATATTAAAATGAAAATGAAACCAAACCCTGCTTTGCCTTTAATATTAAATGCCATAATATCAAATGAAAATTGCTTAAATTTATTCCATTTACCAATTTTCAGAAATGCAGTATCTTTGACTTTTTATTCTCATCTTCAAAGCATGCTGTGACACCAACATCTCAATAGTGTGAAATTACAAGCTATAACATACATGATGAAAGGTGGTTGAGATTAGGTTTCATCTGTCTAAACCTGTGTCTAACCCCAAGCCTGAGTAGTTGAGAGGTTGGCTGCAGTGTTCTCATGCCCCAGTGTTGTTACAGCCCCCCTGAGTCAGGGGTTTATAGCCAGTCTGCAGAGGTTTCCCTCGGGTAAGAGCCCCACACAGACAGACGATGTTTTCTGGCCTCCACAGGAGGCTGAAGATGAAGAAGGTAGGATGTACTGTGTACATGTGGATAAATCCCTCCACATGTACCATGTACAATCATGTACTGTGTACATGTGGCTTTCCTCTGTCTCTATTCCCTTACATATGTCAGGGTAGAGAGTGCAGTAACTGAATCTTTGAATCACTGATTCCACTGGTGGAGATTCCAATGATGAGGATGCCAAGAATGTATTAGGGTGGTGTCCCATTTAGAAATCTTAAGTTTCAAATAAACAGTAACACAAATCAAAGTTGAAAAGTATCTTTTAGCAGATATCTTAAGATTTACTTAAGATGACTATTCGGATCTCTACCAGCAGACCCTAATCTCTACCCTGACATGTGCATACTGTCTTGATCTGTGAAGCTTTGGTTGTAAAGTGCTGAGATTAAGTATGTTTTTGGCAATACCTCAGGTTGGAGCCAGTTAGCAGTGCAGCTTCACATCCATCTCAAATCTACATTCTATCCGTATTCTGCATAGTAAAAGCTTTGTAGATGTAGCAGCTTTTAGACAAAATTTTGATAGTCATTCCATTTTGCTCTTTTTTTCACCTTTTAGTTTGATTTTTTTTCTCATTGATCGCACCCTCTCACTCCATATTTCACTTCTGTTTTCATGATTTCTCTTTTGTTTTCCTTTCAACAGTTGTGTGTTTGTGACATGTTGACTTCTATCCCTGTCTATCTGTCCCTTGTTGTCTCTGCCATGTCCCAGCACCTTACAGCCATAGCTCATTTTTTCAGACATTTTCCTAAAAAATGTTATAAAGCAACAACGTTTCCCATCCGCCACGGGCCCAGAGGATTCTGAGTATGAAAATTCCTATTCCATGGGAAGGAAGACACTGGGTTCTGTCTATTCACCATCAACAAGTGTTGGTAAGGTCATCCTGCAGGGTCAAGTAGAGTAGTAGAACCTCGATCTTTCAATGTGGATTTCTGCTACCTCTTCTTTATTATGTGTGTCTCTCAAGAAAATATTAGCCAGTTAGAGCCAACACTGTCTAGGGTTTTCTTTCTTGTATTGCTTCACTGTTGTTTGGCCTCTTCTGTGTTTTCCCAGTTTCCCAGACATGTAACTATGACTACCATATTTCTGTATGTGGGTGCAGCCTGTTCTGGGTATTAAGAGATCTTCAGCACCTAGATAATGTAGATGCAAAACATGCAGACATAGATACATGTAAACCGACCTACCTTCGTCATCAACCATGATGTAGTAAGAGTAACACCAGAGTTAAATTCAGAGCAGGCCAAACACCCATTACTATGGTTGCCATGGTTTCAGGCAAGTCAGTAGGCCGTGTAGATGTAATAAAAATGCAGCGAACACCGGCTGCCCGACCTAAGACCCCAGAAGACCTGTTACCTGTGGAGAAGGATGATTGGCCTGCGCCACACGCCGACTTCTACTACGGTAAGACCCGGGGTGGGAGCAGCACAGGTCCCACCCTGGAGTGGCAGCTACACTAGCTCTAAAGGCTGCGAGCAAAGGGCTACATGCATGGGACTTTTGTCTCACTACCAGAATGCCTTGTTCTTCCAGTATGAGCTCACCGTTTGTCACTAAGTGAACTGCTGCACATGGACGTGTTGTTTGATCTGACAGTTGAGTTTTTTTCCCAGGCTCTGCATGCAGCTTACGGAGAGTAGACTGCAAGTCTTCAGTAACAAGTTCACCCTCTAACTCTGCAGCAACTTCTCATCATCATCACCTAATGTTTGCATCCCTGCACCCGACTGTGGCATAGGGGTGGTGTCAGGGAGATGTTTGCTTCAAGTAGTGATGGAAGGGAGAGAAAGAGTAGCAAGTTGATGAGAGCATTAGCAAAACGTTTAAAAGAGCAAAATGTTCTTTAGCTGTAAAGTTTAAACTTTGTTCCAACACATAAATTTTTGGTCGACCTTCTTCAGATGTATGATATATTGGAACAAGTTGAATCTTAACAGCTATAGATTCTGCCAAAGCAGATGAGCTTTCATTTGGATAGCAAAATGTTCTTATAGAAATTATTTATTCCCTACAATTTGTAGCCTCTCTTTCTCTTTCTATCTGTGAAACGTCTGGTGCTGACTGTATCCAAGTTGCTTTCACACTGAGTGATGTAAGTTCACATCAGATGAAATAGAAAACTATAAGTTGTCACTTCAGGTGTCTTGACATCGAGTTTTCCTCACTAACACCCATCATGATCACCCCCACCATCTCCAGGGCGACTAAGACGCTCCACTTCCCCGCTGGAAGACCTTGATCGGCGCCGTGAGCAGGAACACAAGAAGGTTGTGGAAGAGTGTCAGTCTGGGCTCGGCAAGATGATCCATGAAAGACATGCAACCTGCAGACATCGGAGACATGGACCCGCGCAGCGCTTCTCGAGTCCCGCCCGCCGACCACGAACCACCGTTCAAACCAAGATACGACTCCCACCGTGGACGCTCTGTGAGT
>NW_023365837.1:0-1329 GCF_000003815.2 Branchiostoma floridae
TATTTTCCTGCGCTGTTAGCTCCGTGCGACTGTTGTTGACGGTCTTATAACAATATATTTTGCCCCCCTGTACCCTGCCATTACAAGTGAATGACCTAACATTTGGTATAGATAGGCATAAGATAGTTGATAAAATGATCCAAGTAAAATTTTTGGCATAAAGTACTGTAAAAGGCTTAATTACAGCACTTTTTTTAGGGGAAATTGTTTTTCTTTCGTTCTCCATGCCGTGACCTTTCGGACGTTCACCCCACGGAGCCGACATCTGCACCTGCGTCTAGCTGACAGGAAGAGTTGATTCAATTAATGGTTCAGCCAATCAGCGAAGGGGAAAACGAAGGCTAATTAATATTCATAAGCGGGACCACACAATACGGTAACTTGAAGACTCGGGCTGTACAGACTTCTCGCCAGGATTTTTTCAAAGCGTCGGACAGTGGCCCGGGGGCCGCAGTCCTTGCATTTTAGACTATTGAGAATGCTTCTTTTATCCTTTTTTTAGGGTCATATCTACGATGATCGTAGTAGTCACTTACTTCTCTTCAGCAGTTTGACTTAAAATATTTCGGGTCAAAGTTTCAAAGACAACTAAAACCTCATAAACAACAAACTTTCCTTAGCTCAACAGTACTTGTAAATATTGTCCGAGTTGCCATCCTTATAATTAGTTGAAGGGCTTATTTATAGCGCTAGTATCTTCGTTGCGCCGTTAGCCGCCGTGCGACTTTTGTTGACGGTCTGATAGCCCTGCGTCGCCGCCTCGCTGATATTCCCACGGACATGTTTCAAGAAAAATGCCTGGCAAAAAACGCTGTTCTGCGTCAAATTCTATTCTATAAAACATGTGGGACTCAGTGTTACAGTCTAAATATTTTGTAGAAGCACCGCTGTGGGAAAGAAGGTCCAAGCAATGTAATACATCACGTAGCATGAAGCTCGCTGTCAACTGGCTCACGACTGTTTGAAACTCTAAGTCTAATCAACAGCCGTGTTTGATTGATAGCCGGCGGCCCTTTGATCAAGTCGGCGAAAGGTGCGTTAGTTAGACAGTTTGCGTTTAGTTTTGATACGTAATTATAAGTTAGACAGTGGTGAAAATGATTATTTTCTCATCAATATTTCTCTTCAGAATCATTTGAACTTAATTGTACATCCAAACAATTGGCTTACCTGTGCAATGTTTATATATAAGTAAAGATCAGTGTACTGAAATCATGTGTAGCGTATTGCTCCCAGTCAACAGATCAGCATTTTCTCTATAGTGACCACCTGTCTATATAGTGGCCACATTTCTATCACTGGACTGGAAAGAAAAGTGATGTATTTTCC
>NW_023365837.1:1999-4185 GCF_000003815.2 Branchiostoma floridae
GAATGGAAGGTGTGATTATTGTCATTTTCTGAAAAATAGAAGCAAGCTCTGTTTGGACCTTGGAATCAATTTCACAAAACCAGTCCACTTTGGGGGATAATGTACTGTTAAGATGTTTCATTTTTGCGCAGGGGTGATTTGCAACAGTCCAATGTTGCGTGGAAAGGGGTATGGCTGAAATATGCTGTATTTGCTCTCAAGCAAATGTCGGCCTTTCTAGTTCATTCTGAGTTTTCCAACTGGCTCCCACCACACATAGCCTGTGTTTACACAATCTCTCAATGGCTGGGGTTAATGACCCCGTCCCCGAGAGCGGCAATACTATAGGGCCGGCCGCTAGGAGCACGATTTTAGTCAGGCTACCACCACACATCGCTCTGAGGCACATTGTCGGCACCTCAGGAATGCTGACAACCTTAGCCAGTTTAACTGCCGAACATCACGGTTCAAGAACACCAGGCTACGATATGGCGTCGATCTGTTAAACTCACATTAGACTTTGAAGTGTCACATATTTATATTTCCTAATCAGATGGACATTGTTTTTGTCTTTAATAAATAAACCAGTTCTCTCCCATAACAGTAATATCCATTACTCTCAAATACCATCAACCAGACCATCAGACCATCAACAATACATAATATCCACAAAAAGCAATAAATATTTCATGGAGGTATGAGGTCCCCGAACTCTTTGTTATTACAGCCAACTCAATTTCTAAATGGTAGACTAAGGAAATACATAAATGTCATATGATGTAGGTGTCTGTGGATTGTTATTAGCTGCATTGACTGTTACGTATACGTCTGACAGCAGGACCAAAGCAGATGCTATCAAGTGGAATACTTCTCTCATGAAGAAGCCAGGAGAACTGACCTCTAGTCTGGACAGTAGCCTGTCCTCGTCGATGAGTGCCTGCCAGCTGGACTCAGAGGCCTCCTGTGTTTCTGCCATCACCCTCTGTAGTGTAGCCAACTTGTTCTCCAGCATCTGTTCTCTGTGGGCTGCTTCCTACATGATGTACATGTACACATTGTACATAATGGTTCTAAGAAGTTCCTCTTAACCTAGTCTGAAGACTCTTAGCTTGTAAGATTTAAATCAAATTTACAAAGCCACTGCTTTCGATACATATGAAGTATAACATGATTTCTCCCCTTGTAGGATAAGGCTCATCCCTTGTAGTCTGAGTGGGTGAGTCATGTTGTACTAACCTGTAGATACTGCTGCAGCTGGTACAGGTCCTGTGCCTGGATCTGGATCACACTGGGAGGACCCATCTGTAGGGAACACAAAAAACAGAGTCAGATCCTCTGAAGATACACCTTGTTGACAAACCGTATTTCTTGTAATAAAGGATGCACTTTTTCTACATTTCAACTTTGTGAGTATAAAAAGTGCTTCAAGTCCAACTTATTTGAGTTTTTCTCTCCAGATCAGAGGCGGCGGCACCAAATTTCGTCTGGGGGGGCGAACTTTTACTGACAGAATTGTACGGCACATGTAGCGCCGAAGGCGCTACCAGTCGCGCCGGAGGCGCGACCATCCTAGGGGGGTCCGGGGGCATGCTCCCCCGGGGAAAATTTGAAATCTTGACCCTCTAAAACGCTATTTCCTACGTTTTGGCGCGCATATTTTGCTGCCAGACTAAGCTAAATTTGATGACAATTCTGTTAGAAAGACACATGGTTTTAGCGAGGGCGATGCCCCCAAAATATATTCACGATTCCGAGTGTCGAAGGTGCAAGCTGTCGCAAGGTTGGTCTGGGAAAATTTCAAAATCTGTACCCTCTGAAACGCCATTTTCTGTATTTTGGGGGACAAATTTTGCTGAGGGACTATGCTAAATCTAATGTCATTTTTG
This sequence comes from Branchiostoma floridae, assembly GCF_000003815.2. NCBI lineage: Eukaryota > Metazoa > Chordata > Leptocardii > Amphioxiformes > Branchiostomatidae > Branchiostoma > Branchiostoma floridae. Next base: position 3,865 of record NW_023365837.1, read on the forward strand.
TGAATGAAAGAGATGTTTGAGGGCAATGACCCATGCCTCAACAAATTTTCACCATGTCGTTGTGAGCGCCGGAGGCACAAGTCATCGCTAGGGAGGTCCGGACAAAATTTTGAAATCTTGACCGCCTAAAACGTCATTTCCTGCATTTGAGGCCCACATTCTGCTTGTAAACCAAGTATAGTACGATAGTAAAATTTCTATTAGTTAAAAAGGTTTTTAAGAGCAACGCTTCCGCAACATATTGTCCTGCGCCGACATGGCCAAGACGCGAGCCGTCACAAGGGAACACTGGCGAAATTTTGAAATCGGGACTCTCTGAAC
>NW_023365837.1:6363-8495 GCF_000003815.2 Branchiostoma floridae
CTCCGGGATCGGTCTGTAAAGCTAGGGGAACAACCCGCGTACGTACAGATACGTGCTGTCTACGTGCCAAAACGTGGGCAATCTTTTGGGATCCGTAAGTGGTAAGTACCGCCTCCGTACGAAGTAGTAGGGACTCCGACGGATTTTGGAACACGCAGACAGGCCGTAGAACTTTACCTGCAGGTAAAACTTTGTGTGCCATCGGGCTGCGGATTCAACCCCCCCCCCACCCCCCGCACGTACGGCCGACACGCCTGTCCTGTACAGCCTAAATGTTTTCACAAATACGTGCATAAGCGAACCCTTCGGTAAAGCTAGGGGCACAACCCGCCGTACGTGCAATTTGTCCGTACGTTTTTTGGGAGGCCACGTCCGCCACGTATTTCTGAGAACGTGGGGAACGTCTGGCACGAGCAGGGAGGGAGTACGTTAACGCACGTCACTCGCACCTTTGCGCAAGGTGTAAGTACGTGGTCTGCACGCCACGCCTGACTGCGAGCGGTTGCGTTCATCGTTCGTTGCGCAAGTGGTAGGTGAGTTGCACGTGCTTACAACGCACGGTCTCTGTGCGATTGCCACGTTAGGACGACCTTTCAAGGTCTTTCTTTTGGGCGCAGTGGCGGCGGCACCGGGGGGGCAGGGGGCGGCTGCCCCCCCCCGGAAAATATGTTGGGGGGGGGGGCGTCGCCCCCCCAAAAATCAAGCTGAGACCTTGTGTATTTTTTTGATGATGGAAATTTCATAAAATCAAGCTAGTCTAACAGCAAAATTTACCCCTGAAAATGCAAGAAATGGCGTTTCAGAGAGTCCCAATTTCAACATTTCGCCAGACCTCCTTTGTGACGGCTGCGTCTTTGGCGCAGGACAATAGCGTTGCTCTGAAAAAATCTTTTAAACCAATAGAAATTGTACTATCGTACTTAGCTTAGTTTACAAGCAGAAAGTGCCACTAAAATGCAGGAAATGACGTTTCAGACGGTCAAGGTTTTAAAATTTTCTCCGGACCTCCCAAGCGATGACTTTCGCCTCCGGCGCTCACAACGACATGGTGAAAATTTGTGCGTGGTAGCTTATGTCATCACCCTCAAACATCTTTTTCTTTGACAAAAATGGCATAAGATTTAGCATAGTCTACCGGCAAAATTTGTCCCTCAAAATACAGAAAATGTCGTTTCAGAGGGTGCAGATTTCAAAATTTCCCAAAACCAAACAACCTTGCGACAGCTCGCACCTTTGGCACTCGAAATCGTGAAAATATTTTGGGGGCATTGCCCTCGCTAAAACCATGTGTCTTTCTAACAGAATTGCCATCAAACTCTGCTTAGTCTGGCAGCAAAATTTGCCCGTCAAAACGCAGGAAATGCCGTTTTAGAGGGACTAGATTTCCCGGGGGAGCATGCTAAGGTATGACCAAGGTATGACCAAGGTATGACCAAGGTATGACCAAGGTATGACCAAGGTATGACCAAGGTATGACCAAGGTATGACCAAGATATGACCAAGGTATGACCAAGGTATGACCAAGGTATTGCCAAGGTATGGCCAAGGTATGGCCAAGGTATGACCAAGGTATGGCCTAGCAATGACCAAGTTATGACCAAGGTATGGCCAAGGTATGACCTATGTATGGCTAAGTTATGACCAAGGTATAGCGAAAGTATGGCCAAGGTATGAATAAGGTATGACCAAGGTATGACCAAGGTATAACCAAGGTATGACCAAGGTATGGCCAAGGTATGACCAAGGTATGACCAAGGTATGACCAAGGTATGACCAAGGTATGGCCAAGGTATGGCCAAGGTATGGCCAAGTTATGACCAAGGTATGACCAAGGTATGACCAAGGTATAGCGAAGGTATGGCCAAGGTATGAATAAGGTATGACCAAGATATGACCAAGATATGACCAAAGTATGACCAAGGTATGACCAAGGTATGACCAAGGTATGACCAAGGTATGACCAAGGTATGACCAAGGTATGACCAAGGTATGGCCAAGGATGACCAAGGTATGACCAAGGTATGGCCAAGGTAGGGCCAAGGTATGGCCAAGGTATGACCAAGGTATGGCCAAGGTATGGCCAAGGTATGACCAAGGTATGACCAAGGTATGACCAAGGTATGGCCAATCTA
>NW_023365837.1:9667-10315 GCF_000003815.2 Branchiostoma floridae
CCAAGGTATGGCCAAGGTATGACCAAGGTATGGCCAATGTATGACCAAGGTATAGCGAAGGTATGACCAAGGTATGACCAGGGTATGACCAAGGTATAGCCAAGGTATGCCCAAGGTATGGCCAGGGATGACCAAGGTATGACCAAGGTATGACCAATGTACGACCAAGGTATGACCAAGGTATGACGAAGGTATGACCAAGGTATGACCAAGGTATGACCAAGGTATGGCCAAGGTATGACCAGGGTATGACCAAGGTATGACCAAGGTATGGCCAAGGTATGACCAAGGTATGACCAAGGTATGACCAAGGTATCGCTATTAATGTTATGGCTATGACTCTGGGTAACGGTGCACACCCCAGTTCTTCCGCGACCGGTATGGCCAAGATTTGGCCAAGGTATGACCAAGGTATGGCCAAGGTATGACCAAGGTATGGCAAAGGTATGACCAAGGTATGACAAGGGTATGACCAAGGTATGATCAAGGTATGACCAAGGTATGGCCAAAGTATGGCCAAGGTATGACCAATTTATGGCCAAGGTATGGCCAAGGTTTGACTAAGGTATGACCAAGGTATCTCCAAGGTATGACCAAGGTATGACCAAGGTATGGCCAAGGTATGGCCTTCTAACGCAATCGCCTACC
>NW_023365837.1:10415-24589 GCF_000003815.2 Branchiostoma floridae
ACCGCAATGGTCCCAGTCCTCTATCCTTAGGGTCTGCCCACAGTAGCTCCAGTAGATTCTATCATCATAACCCATCCAGAGGTTCTTAAGCTATACTGACAAATATCTACAAACATAGACCTGCGAAAAACAATACATTCTTATCATAGAGGTACATGTAATTAGTGAGTTACAATGTCATGAACAAGGACATTTATCAGATCACAGCTAAGATTGTAATGTTTGGTATCATAATCTTATCAAGTCTTAGTGAGACGTTCACAATACGGATAGCATCTCTATTATGACCCCCATAATAATGCTGACTTCATTCTGATGCACGTACTTACCTCAAAGCAGGGAGAAATAAGGCCTATGACCAGTGATTCATACGAGGGCGGTTCAAAAATTAATGCCACTGGTTTTATAACAGGCTCATGTTTTCATCGAATGAGCTGAAATTTGGCGCAAAGGTACAAGAATATATCCTCTTAAGATTGACATATTTTAATTTGTTGTTAAAATGTTTATGAGTGACTGAGTTGAGTTCAAGATGACGACACCCCTGTTATCCCGTCGGAAGAAATTAGAGGGTTAATTAACGTGCAATTGATAATGTCTTTAATTCACTTGTAGCTATTGTAAGAAACTGAAATTGCACATGTATCAAGTAGCACTTCTCTGTAAGCCACATGCTTATTTTAATTTTGTCAATACAATCATTTATTATTTTTTCGTTCCTGGTGTGAAGTGAGGTCGCCAGGGTCGTAATTAGCGGTGGATCAGGGGTGAGCTGCTTAAAGTGTCCATAACCGACTTTTTTATTAACTGAGAAAAATCAAACTTAACACACTTCTTCATCTTGAAACAGTTAATAATTGTGCCAAGTTTCGCATCTTTTGGATAATGGAAAAGCAGTCTACAAAAACCTTTATTCAACAAATCACGTATTTGGCTATTAATCAAACTGTCTGTAATATAGCAACTCGCTCCATTCTAGTGGCTGTAAAAGATGAAGCATTGAGAGTTCAAACATGAAATTTGACATGTAATCTATAGAGACATTTGTTATTATACAGGTGAAATTTCAGTTTTCTACAATAGTCTTGAAATAGTAAGATCTAGAGTAACTGATCTCCTGACAAGCTTTTAAGGGTTTGGTCATCTTAAAATCATCTCAGTTGCTCATAAAAATCTGAACCACAAATTGAGATATCTCAATCTCAAGAGGATATAGCCTTGTACATTTGTGCCAAATTTCAATTCATTCGATGAAAACATGAGTTTGTTATAAAACCAGTGGCATTACTTTTTGAACCGCCCTCGTATATGGTGATTTATGGGTCCTTACAATAGCTGTACATTCTTCAACTTCTATATTCTGGGCATTCTACAACATACAAGCTCGGGAAGGAGGCAATAATTTTGATCATATATGCTTGACACCAGCATTTACATCGCTGTAATGTTGCTAAGGCCCCCTTTCCACTTGACGGCGCTCTCACGGCGCTCTGCGGCGCTGCGATGGAAAATTGGCCAGAGCGCCGTGAGAGTACTCTCCAAGCAGAGGTTTAGGCTCCGGCTGTTTTTTAACGTTTTTTTAGTCGTTTTTATCGGGCTTTCTATTTTGTCATTTTTTTTCGTTGTGTCCCATGAAAATATACGCAGGTATAAACCCACCTTAAAGGTGGGTTTACACCTGCGTATATTTTCAAGTGCGCATGATTTCCGCATGAAATTTTGTCAATACGCTGCCGAACGCCCAACATTTGGATTTTTTTTGGAATAAATTAAATTGTACGTCGAGCCCATCTGGCATTTGAATTACGACTTCAGCGTTTTCATTTCGCATGAGATGCGTATGATTGCAACTGAAATGCGCAACAAAATTTTCCGTACTGCGAATAGATTCGTATGGGGTACGTATGTTGGGCGTTTTCCGGACGCACACAACGTCTACCGACCGCATGCCTGACGCACCTGGTGCTAACTGCATTCCAAACGCATTTCAGGTGTGTCAGAGGAACACTTTCTGTTACATATACTTTTGTTTGCGAGCATTGCCAATGGAGTATTTTTGTTAGAGGAACCCTTTGTACTACGTATGCTTTTGTTTACAGGCAGTGCAAGTAGAACATAGACAAGTAAACAGTGAAGAGTTTTTTTTATTCATTTGCGAAGCAGTGAAGCAGTGACACTGTGCTTTTACAGTAATGTGGGCCATCATTTACCTTAAGAAGTTATGTGCACTGTTAAGATTGTGTTTGTTTTCACTTTGTGCTTAATGATTTCCCCTATCATCTTAGTATTTCAACTACTATAAAAATCACACCCATACACACCACAAAACGTATTCAAGATCTTTATCAAACACGTAAATTAAACAATTATGAAACCTTACGCCCTCTTTCAAAGTTATAATATGGCTCTATATTGCACCTTTATATCATGTGGTTCTACACACAAAAAAGTGCCATTATCAGCAAATTAAGTCAAATATCTGTTACACAAAATGACTCGTGTGTCACACAAATTGACCCAGTGCTTGAGCAGGTTCCTCTACATCTTCCCGTCCCTGGAGGCTCTGTTGGGACCAGTGTCCTGCATTCATGGTGTCCTGCAAGTTGTGACCATCTCTCCATGCCCCCGGTACAAATTCGTCGGTCCTGGCCTGGATCTGACATCATAAACCGGAAGATTCCAAAAAATCCCTATCGACCAGAGGATTTGTCCATTCTGTCCAGAGCTAATAGAAGACGAATATCACTTTATGGTTGTATGTCCCAAATATTCCGATATACGCAATTCTCTATACAGAAGGCTGTCATTTTGTACACAAGGATTTATCCAAATGGACCTGAAGTGCAAATTCAAATACATAATGACATGTGACAATCCCTGCATGGCAGATATAGGAAAATATATCAAAAAATATACGCAGGTGTAAACCCACCTTAAAGGTGGGGTCACACCTGCGTATATTTTCAAGCCGCATGAATTCCGTTTTGACATTTTGGCTAATTAAAAGTAATTTCTTCCATACGCGGCACAAGACGCGCCTCAAACGCATCTGAATCGTTTTTAGATAGTTTCAAGTACGCAGGCAAACGAAAATGTACGCACAGCACGTCCGGTAGTTTTGGACATGCATGGTGTGAAGAATTGCCGAGGAGTTTGCGACCTGAGGACTGTACTCCTCGGCTATCTAACTCCTCTAACTTTTCTGTCCACTATCACTATTTGGCCAATTTGTACTATTTTTCCAACGACCTGTGGAGCCTGGTAGAGGTGACGCTGGGTTCTTGTTTTCGTGTTAAGCAGACCATGTAATCACCACCAGTGCAAAATGTCAAAGTCTACTTCTGAATTGAGTCTGAAAAAGGAAAGACAGATCTAAGTTTTCAACAGTAACAAGGGTTTAACTATTAGCATGCCACCACAACATCGGCAGCCATGATCCTAACGAACTCGTAAGTGACGCCTTTGCAACTTGAGATCAAGACAAAAGCTACTTCACCCCTTACTGCTAACAAAGCGTCCTTGTAAAGTTTGCGGAACCATCTAAAAAACATAGCCATAATCATGCTTTAATTTCTTCTTTCAGTAAATATGTGACATTCATTGCCCCACATATTGAAATATGGATTAAGTAAATATTTCCAGATACTTCTATCTGACCCATCTAATTAGATGTAAAATCTAGTTGGTGGAAAGATAACATCAAAAACACCATGCACGTCTAAAGAGTAACAAATGTTTACTGTTGTTTCATGGTCGCATGACTAATAGTCACGTCGTAAATTTAACCCTTGTCTCCACCTGCGCAGTATGGCAGACTGCCATCTGACACACCAGGCGGGTACAAGCAGCGCTGGAAATTGACAAACGGGGGGTGGGGTAAACATGTTCAACATCTGACTGTCCTAAAACACAGCACGGGTGTCACAGTCCCCTATCATGGGATGTAACCTCTTCCAGTAGCTTCGATTCCCCGACCTTCAGCCTATCTACTTTTCAGAAGATTAGCTGGTTGCTGACCATGACACTTGCACACATGACATGACGATTACATCGTTACGTGCTTTAGGCGACTTATTACGCCAGTTGGATGTCTCGCCACTGCCGCCAGTCACGAACGTTTAACGCTGTAGTCTGTAGTCAGTGACCGATACTAACCCCGTACTACACGTACAGTTGAGCATCGCAAACTTTTGTCACGCCAAACTCTCCTCCAAACCAAGGACTTAAACACCTGTAAACAACACGACATTGCAAAATTTGACTCCCCATTTGCTTGTGAAAAGGTACTAGATGCCCACATACTGAAGCATCTCTTAAGATCGCTTGATCATCCGAAAACGGACTAGTGACAGATAGTACAATAGCCAACTAGTTGAGCATTGAACTGATTTATTGTGCAAATTTCTGGTTGAGTTGCGACAAGGCCGATTGAATCATTACATTTCTACATTCGTAATAATCAGACAAAGTGGTGGGTCACAGAAAGAACACCGAACACGCCGTGCACTTCACCACGTCAGCGGTAATAAATCATCAATCATAATCATAGATGAGCCACACCATCCTATTGACATCATAAGGGTGTGTGCTACTTAGACAAACTCTCATTGGTTGTGGCAATCGTCTAGTCTAGGTTTGGCTCACGTCATAGGTTAGTATAAGTACCGGACGGCGCCCCGCAACTTCTTCAGAAGAGCGCGCACCACTGCAAGAAGATACTTCAGAAGACAACCTCGGCAGAGAAATCTTCTGTAAATTTGTTCTGGCAAGTAGGCGAGTCAACATGTATAAGTTTGTCACCGTAGCTGTCGTTTTGTTGGTCGGCATCGTTATGACAGGTAAGATATGTCACATATTTCCATATGCGAAATATTCTGGTCGGGCTGTTTTCGGAACGTGTGATATGAAAGACACAAAAAAAATGTTAGACTAACGATGTCAACTTATTAGACTGATATATTTCTTGAAATGCCTGCTATTCTTCGTTCCCGCAATCAGACCGGTCGGTCGGTGCTGGGAAAATGACACCCTGGCATTACTCTTGCTCTGTGGTGGAAGTTCACGACGTTCTGTGAAAATTTATATGAGATTTTTATCTACCGCATCGTTTAAAATAATAGCTGAGGGCCAGGTACTTAGCATGGGAGAGGGCCTGGTGACAAAACTTAGACAAAACTTGCAAAGAAAGCAAGAGAAAGAGCCAGCACACACCGATTTTGAACTGTCACGGATCCCGCCGAGCGTCAGGTGGAGATGCTTGGGGCTAGACATTCATCTGAGCCGCCTTGTATGACCGGACCCAACGTTCATGTATGACCGGACCCGCTTTGTCGGGCACATTTACTCTCCAAGGAGAGGTTCGGCACCGGCTGTTTTTCGACGTTTTTATGCGTTTTTGTCAGGATTTCTATTTTGCACCGTTTTCTTCACGTCCACCTAAAACGCTTGGCGAGGAGGGCACATTACCGCGCGGCAGGGCACACACGTTCAGGGGTCCCGTAGCAGTTAACTAGTCTCTACCAGACTCCCTCCTGGCTGAATAGCAATGGGGGACTTTGGCCACGTTAGGAATAAAAGTCTAGGAGTTAATTGGCCTAGGCCTAGGAGTGAACTGAACAGCCGGAGCTGGATAGACTGCAAAAGACTGACTGAAAGCCCATAGCCACTTATTTGCCCCTATTTGACCAAATTCTTCTCTCTTTTTATCCAGCTCACGCCTGCTTGGAGACTAGCAGTTGACCATGCATCAGCAAACAAGCAGCAGCTAGCCCCAAGAGGGCGCCATACTAGAATTCATACCCTTAATTAAATTTTCGTCACATTTTGAACTTGAAAATTTCGTTCATCTAGGCTAGCAGTTGTCAAGACATTTGCTGTGAGCAGAAGGGTTCGCCCGCTAGTATTGTTCAATATAGATTACTAACAATCTGATTGTGGCATATTTTTGGAACAAAGTTGAAGAGACGCCCCGCACTGCAGTCTACCACGATCGTATTAAACCTGTTTGGGGAGTTCGATCAGCGTGCCTACGCACTGGTTTACTCGGTTGCACAAGCCCTATCACCCGCCCAGCCGTCTCTATACTCCCCGGAACTACACCAGCCTCAACTGACACAAACTAGTTTTTTTTTTCTATTTGCTTTTGGACAGACGAGGACGATGTGGCACTGCACTCAAGTTTTTTTGTAACTTATATTAACAATGCCACATACACGGTACAGACGGAAAGTCGTGTAAAGTGCCTTTCCCAAGGGCACAACGTCGGGGGGCACGGTGGGAATCGAACTCAGGACCCAAAGATTCCGAGCCGAACGCTCTACCACTTACGCCACGCCCGACGCCATAGTCACAAACTGACACAAACGTTACGACTCCACTTTGCGGCTTTCAGTTCTTTGTTTTGTTTTCTGAAGTTGCTTTTGTGAGGCAGTTTTAATCAAGTTTTTTTGTTATTGATTCAGGTGCTGACGACCCTCCACCCGAGATCACGGTAGAGGAGATGCCACCTCTACCGTCCGAGGAAGCCGTCCCACCCATGACCGCCGAACAGTGGTTGGGCTTGCTGGGGAATACGCAGAGCGGTAGGGTAAAACGGCAGGTGAGTTCCACGTTAATGTGTTTGCTTTCATATCTACCTAACGTTACAGTTTTTAGTTTCCGAGACTTGGTTTCTTTCTTGATACCTTTCCTTTCCAGTCAATTACTTTCTCTCCCATTTATCTATAAAGCTGCTACTTTTTGCCTTCGTTGAAAGAAGACATGTTTTTTACTTGTCTGTCCAGGCTGGACACTGCAGAAACCTGTACGGTGATTGCGGCTGTTTCTACTTCAAGTATCAAGGCCACTGTGATTCCGACACCGCTGCGTGGCGGAACTGGATGAACCATTATTGCAAAGCTGCATGTGAAATCTGTGAACCAGGTAGGTGGGGCTGTACAAATTGTTGATGGGGTCCGTTCCAGACATGCATGTGTGAAATAGGTGGGCGGGAAAGTCTTGAAAACATTAAGTGAAAGTCTTTATTGGGTCCTATTGATCCAACTAACAAGGCTAGGATTAATTCCCAAAGCATGTTCGGGTTGATAACCCACTGCGGCGATTGGAAGATGTGAAATCAACGGTAGGGAAGAATTTGTCTGACAAATTATGAACTATAGATGACATTTGATACCTAATCATCCTTTCATTGTCATCCGCTAGAGCAGATGCGTAATTAAAGGGTGTGTCTGAAACCGTGCTTGGATGATGTCCAATGTAACCAACTTGGTGACCAGCTTAAAAGTCAGACACAGAGGCACGGCAGATGCTCCCAACACACAGTTCTCTTCAGCAGCGCTAACTATAACTATACTTCTGTTGTTGCGTAAAACCCACTGTCTGTGATGCTATAACTTAGAGTCATATATTGATGATAAATCGATAATTTGTGCTCTTCAGAACCCGGCGAAAGCCAATGTGCAAACAAGTACGAAGACGGAGTCTGTGCCTCTCTCTTGAACTACCTGCCCAACCCTCGATATCAGCGTTTTGTGACCTGTGGCTGCCCCAAGGCCTGTGGACTCTGTACAGGTGCGTACAGGATGTTTGGATTGACTTTTGTGAGTGATTATTGTGTGCGGTTATTTCCAACTTGAGTTAGAGTTTTGCATGTTAGCGGCTTGCCACCCCCCCCCCCCCTCCATCTTCTCTCATCATTGTGAATCACACAGCCTCTCCGGTATGGAGTATGGGATTAGTATGGAGGTAAAGATGTAGTTCACAGTTTTGTTGTTGACATACTCGAACATCTCTCTACTCTATCGCTCACAGAAACACAAGATCAAGAAACGATTGTCGAAGCAATGGCCAACACAGATCAAGACTTTCGTGAAGATTGCCTGAAGTACCACAACCTGTACCGCGCCGATCACAACGCTGATGATCTGACCTGGGATGAGGTGAGGAGTGATCTCCACATCCTCAGAAGTTTGCAAACATGTACAAATCCTTTCACATCGAGACAGATTTATAGATAGGTCGATACGGATTCAACATATGCAACTCCTTTTCCCACAGAGATGTGCCGAGGAGGCCCAGAAAGCTGCTGAACGACTGAGAGACCGAGGAGATGGACAAATGGAGCACACCAGCCGTGCTGGCCGCACCTGGAACGGCAAGGCGTAAGTAGCGCACAACAGTTCAACAGTGACGTTATTAACACCATAAACTTTTATCGCATTGGTGATCACAGCATTCTGCAGTCATTCAGTAAAGAAATAATTTCTGGCATTACAAAAGGAAATCTTTATTGACACGACAAAAGTGCAGCGACTTTCGTAAGGTCTACATGTATAACAACTACTTACAGTACAACTAAACAGACATATATGGATATCTAAAGGTATGACAGGAGAAGTAATGCATATTTTCCTGTCTGTTCACTTGTAGCCATGGTGAGAATCTGGCGTACATAACTGATGCCACTCCAGAGACAGTCATCGAGTACTGGTATGAGGAGAGGAATGACTATAAACCAGCCAACCCCATCAGAAGCTTTCGTAATGATAACGTCGGTCATTTTACTCAGGTAAGCTTCGTCCTCAAGCTTCAGGGTATTCCATAAAAGGTATGGTAAAATTACGGACCATGACAAGCAGACAAGACCGGATAGTTTAAACGCTTGTACATTGCTTGCCCTTTTGTCATTTTATCGGTAGCAACTACTAGTAGAACTATTTCGTTAGTGTCCCGATGCCCAGTGTAAAAGTTTAAATGTTGCTCTTATCCTCTTCCAGATGGTGTGGAAGGCGACCAAGAAGGTTGGCTGTGGTCAGGCCGGTGACTTTTTCGCCTGCATGTATGAGCCAACTGGAAACCATCTCTCGACTGTGGCCTTCCGCAGAAACGTTGACCCTTAACTTAGCAAAACCCAATTGATTTAAACGTATTTCTTGTAGACGATCAGCAATCTCAGAATACATTCTGTTACGTACCCACGTTGTTACCGTTCAATGGGCGAAACTTTGCTTTTATTCGCCAGATATTTGTAAGGCCATGTTGAGTTGATTATATGGATGACATCCGCGCGCGCATCAAATTTCGGCCGTTTCCAAAAAAATAAAAAAAGAAGTTGTAAATCGTACAAAACAGCTTCAAAATGCTTTGCAAAAACAAATATCAGAAAACTTATACTACTGTCACAGAATATTCATAGAAGATGTGAAAGAACAAAAATGGAGAATATGTTGTCTGGTATACTTTACTCTGTGTGTTCCGTCATTTGTTCAGCCTTCCTGGCCACATAGATTTCATAATGAAGGCAACTTTTTTTGGTCAAACCTTTTTTTATTCGCACACTCGCATCAGGTTTTGGGTTCCCAGAGGATGTCATCCATATAATCAATTCAACATGGCCTAATAGAAGAACATATTACAGGTTTGATAGTTTCTTTTGCCGTCTTCGTCACTAGAGTAGGCAAGCAAAGCAAGGCAAAGTTTTTTTTTATATATCATTGAAGAGGTCAAGATCTCATACTTAATTCTTATCTAGGTGTCAGTAGACACTGAGTGTCGTTTTAATATTACTAACTACTGCAGCAGGAACTAAGACAATATATGTGGTGCATCTGGAGTTTTTGACTCTTTGTGATATTTGCGTCTGCATGATCGGTGATCTTAAGCATAGATATAAATTACTCAATCAATCAATCAATCAATCAATCAATCAATCAATCACCCTTTTAAGTGAATGGGTGGTTGAGTGAGTGAGTGAATGGGTCAGTAAATGAGTGAGCGAGCGAGCGAGCGAGCGAGCGAGCGAGCGAGCGAGTGAGCGAGTGAGTGAGTGAGTGAGTGAGTGAGTGAGTGAGTGAGTGAGTGAGTGAGTGAGTGAGTGAGTGAGTGACTATGACATGGTGAATCATGTAAATGTCATTATTAACTATATCGGGCATGAATGGACAAACTCCAGGTTGTATAAAGTTGATATGTCAACCAATATATGCAGGATATGTACATACAAGAATGGCACATTTCTCTTCAACACAATTCAAAACTTTCCATTAATTCCGCGATAAGGGAAAGACATGAAAGTACCTTTGGAGTAGGCTTATCAATTTTTAGTAACCAGAACGAGAAGAATCAGTCACAAATTGCACATAGAGTCGGCAGGTATCATAATATAAGATTCCCCGTGACCAGAGGTTTTGTCCTGTTCTGTTGAAATGAGATTGAAGATAAACGACACGCTACCATGAACTGTTCACCATATGATTCTAATGCACACAACTGGTCACCTCCCTTGGTGCATGTCAAAATAAATTCAATATACTTCTTTCTACATATTAATTGAAATACATCATTGTAGGAGATAACCCTTACTGTGTACACTGAATAGGTAAATATATCAAAGAATGTTGGGACCTTAGAACCAACAGTGAAAATGATACGCTAAACACATCTTGTTGATCTATATACTGTATATATGTACAATACCTGTTCGAGAGTTAACCGTGGCTCGGCCATGCTCGCTCCGGGACAGATGAAGATCTCTGCCCCCGAGGTTATCGTTCACACCCGGTAAAAAATTTACGCAGTAGGATTTTCACGCGGGCGGCCAATTAAAAATTTCTACCTCGTAAAATCCAACCGGGTTCGAAAGATAACCTCGGCATGTATATACACAGTATCCACGCTGGCCCTACAGTATTATGTCTATTTCTTGTAGCTGCTGACCGGTTTGTGTTGTTGCAGTATCCTCTACATTGAATCAATTATGGTTGGGACGGTCCCCGTAGTCTACAATAATCAAGTGGGGTCAAGTGGGTTTCAAAAGAGAACGAGACATTGCCCTGTACTTTAACATATTCAATTCAATTGCTTGCGCACCCTGCTATGAATTTGAAGGTGTCTAAACACTTACTGTCCCAGTAGAGGTTAGGCGTTTTTATTTGGTTTTCTTTTTTGTACCGGGGCCCGAGACATCAACAACACGGTACAGAATAGAAAGCTCCATACAAACCACGCGCGGATCCAGGGGGAGGCGCGCCAGGCGCGCGCCTCCCCCTTCAGCTGACCAAAAAAAAAAAAAAAATTAGCAAGATAAACCCAGGCTACTAGGGGTCTTTGGAAGTTATGCCAGGAATATTGACAACGTTATAAAACTAATTCGCTTATTTGAAAGGAGATTTTCTGGTAATTATTAAGAGAAACTTGCAGTTTGCAATTAATATTGGGTCTTTCGAGTCACGTAAACTTACGGTAAAGGCCCGGGGCGCGGCCGCATCAATTTTTCCCCATGAAACTTGTGGGTCGCTGTAAGCCAAAATCGGCGCTCAAAGATATAGAAAGAGCGTGAAAATTTTGTAAGATTTCCAGAAAATCAGCGGAATTTAATTATTTTTGATAAACTGGTGATTTCTATCGTCCGTCATCAGAGAGACGCAACCGGTCGACCCCGCCTTGGGAAAATCGGCGTCGTGCGCCGACATCCCCCTCCCCACTCCAGTTCTGATCAGTCGCCGCAATGACCGTGCTGAAGTTTTTGTTGTCATTTTCCCCCGATTAATCGTCATCAATTGCCACCACAGAAGCAAAAAGAGTCCGAAATATATGCAATTTCAAATGCGCAAGACACTTTCAAAATCGTCTCCGGCAAGCCGCTCAGATCCCACGAGATTTCTATGCGATTTTATAGGAGTGCGAGCCGCTTCGCGGTGAAAGGAAAATCGGCAGCCAGGTACAAATAATTTTGCGATATTGTTTGTGTTGCGTGGTGTCATTTATGAATATTAACAAGGAGAAACTAGCCTTCGTTAGGTTTGTCCTCAGTGGTAGCTGCTAAAAATAGTAAAAAAATGTCCCTAACGTGAACTAGACAGCCACAGACATGACAAAAAGTTAGTGTTAGTTTGCTTCTCAAATTTGCTCAGAGATGGCTCTAAAATGCACCAGAGAGCCTCTATTTCTTAAAATTTTTCTGGGGGAGGCCCCCCATACCCCCCCAACGAGAGGGGGGGAAACCCCCTCTCGTGCTCTCCCCCCGCGCAGCTTGCGCTGCGCGGCCGCGGCCTTCGGCCGCGTCATGGTGCGCGCCCCCACCTTAGCAAATTTCTGGATCCGCCAGTGCAAACGCCTAAAAACGTAACAAGAAATCTTTTTTAAAAAGTTGTGCCTTGCCGCGTGTTAGGGATATCGTCAGGAAAAAGTAGGTCAGCACTTCAAGCCCGGCAAGGCAAAATGCTGTGCCTTGGCAAAAACACAATACAATGACCAGGACTGTTTTTACTGTTTCTGGAAGAGCTAACCAAGAGGAGTAAAATGCTTTTTAGATGAAGCGAATATCTTGAAGGGTTGCTGAGATATGGCTCCACAAAGTTGCCAAAACCTACCCTCAGATATGGCCTATACGATTCGGTCCGGCCGTGAGAATCGGTCCGGGTACCATATATGGAGCGATGACGCAATAAGTGGGCGTGGCCTAAAAACTACGAAGGCCCATACGTACATGTGCACAGTCTGTATCTAACTCTTCTGCAATGATCGATGATTAGCGAAGATCATGGAATCTAACTGCCTGCATAAAACTGAGTTTGCATATAGCTTTAAAGATATAACTTAAAAAACTGAAACGAGGTCATCACATAGATCACTCAAATCAATGAGGCTTTATCAAGAGTACAGAATTAGTCCATTAGTGGTCCATTGTTTAGCCACGCTAAATCACGCAGCGATCTATTGTTTACCTTTGACCGGATGTTTGTAGCGCTGCGTCGCGGGCTTTTATTGAGCCTAATATCTCCTGAAACTACTTGAATCGCAGTGTCAAGACCCACATAGTCAAAAAAAGTCATTTCAATCATATAGATCACTCATATGGAGGGCGGACCGATTCTCACGGCGGACCAAATATCATAGACGGTCCGTGAGAATCGGTCCACCCTGAAGAAAAGCTTTACACACACACTTCTTAAACTTACTGTAATGACTCAAATAGACATTTCCGAGTTTTAAGTCATTATCATCATATACATCGCCCATATGGAAGTCTGTGAGGGCGGCCCTTCCAAATATCATAGAAGGGTCGTGAGAATCGGTCCGGCCTGAAGAAAAGCGCAAAACTTTCCGCAACCACTTCTGAAACGACTTCAACCGCAATGTCAAGACTCGCGTAGTGATGTCCGAGTTAAGAAAAGTCATTGTCATCTCATATGTCGCTCCATTTGGAAAGCTGTGAGGGCGGACCGATTCTCACGACCGGACAGAATCCCATAGAATGGCCGTGAAAATCTGTCCGGCCTGAAGAAAAGCGCAAGAAACATTCCCCAACGACTTCTGAAACTGACTGTCATGACTCAAATAGACATTTCTAGGTTAATAAAAGTCATTGTCATCACATAGATTACTCCAGTTGGAAGACTGTGAGGGCGGACCGATTCTCACGACCGGACAGAATCCCATAGAAGGGCCGTGAAAATCGGTCCGGCCTGAAGAAAAGCGCAAGAAACATTCCCCAACCACTTCTGAAACTGACTGTCATGACTCAAGTAGACATTTCAAAGTTAATGAAAGTCATTGTCATCACATAGATTACTCCATTTGGAAGGCTGTGAGGGCGGACCGATTCTCACGACCGGACAGAATCCCATAGAAGGGCCGTGAAAATCGGTCCGGCCTGAAGAAAAGCGCAAGAAACATTCCCCAAACACTTCTGAAACTGACTGTCATGACTCAAATAGACATTTCAAAGTTAATGAAAGTCATTGTCATCACATAGATTACTCCATTTGGAAGACTGTGAGGGCGGACCGATTCTCACGACCGGACAGAATCCCATAGAAGGGCTGTGAAAATCGGTCCGGCCTGAAGAAAAGCGCAAAAAACATTCCCCAACCACTTCTAAAACTGACTGTCATGACTCAAATAGACATTTCTAGGTTAATAAAAGTCATTGTCATCACATAGATTACTCCATTTGGAAGACTGTGAGGGCGGACCGATTCTCACGACCGGACCGAATCCTATAGAAGGGCTGTGAAAATCGGTCCGGCCTGAAGAAAAGCGCAAAAACTTTCCGCAAGCACTTCTGAAACGACTTGAACCGCAATGTCTAGACTCATGTAGTGATGTCCGAGTGAAGAACAGTCATTGTCATCTCATATGTCACTCCATTTGGAAGGCTGTCAGGGCGGACCGAT
>NW_023365837.1:24943-28113 GCF_000003815.2 Branchiostoma floridae
AATCATCAAAAGTGAATATCTTAATCATTCTTATCAATTAGGACACCAGTGCGTCTCTAGGACACCCATGTCTAATAAACACAATTCTACAAGTCTCATAGTTATACACGTAGTATTGTTATACTATAGAAAACTTGTAAAACTTGTGCTCAAGAACGCTGTGGCTATTGACACACTCAGTGTGCCAATAGCCAAACAGGCTATTGACACACCGAGATGCCAGTCAGCCAATCAGAGCTTGTAACATGCCTTTCCGGCAATATTTTACACAAGCAATAGTTGATTAGACATTGTTCGGAAGATTAGACATTGGAATCTTTGAATCTTGGAATGAACGGAAGTTTCTGTTAACAATATAAACCAAAAATAACACTGACCACAAAACATGTCATAATTTTCGGCCGTGTGGTTCCGGCGCTATCGGCAGCGACTCGGAAGAATATTTCTTTCACATTAAAAATAATGGAGGTAAAACAACAACTATAACTTCGCTTCCTTAGTGATATAAGTTTTGAGGCCGAAAATTCTCCAATATGGCAGGAATTCGTCGGTAAACACAGCTGAAAACGTGTTCCTAACCGATCCAACATGGCTGCCATGATCACATGCGGTGACAGTAAAACTAGCACCCTATATGATAGCAGATTCCGATGTTTAAAATTGTGCCGTAAACACGTGAAAAAGATCGTATTTTGGGTTGATAATGGACACAGGATGCCATTTGTATTTTTCAGAGTGTTGATTGTCAAATATAATCGTAAGATTTCCTCATTTTAGTGGTTTCTATCACTGGGTGTGTCAATAGCCTAACAGGCTATCGACACACTCAGTGTGCCAATAGCCTAAACAGGCTATCGACACACTCAGTGGGTGTGTCAATAGCCTCGCTCATTAAAGAAACTTACAGGAGGAACTTGTGCTTGTACCACCACCAGAAGGCACACCAGGATCACAGCACACCTCAGTACTACCTCCATCCTGTCTTCCTGTTTTACCTGACTGATACCTGTGACACCTACAGCTTAACTTCACACCTGTCACATGTCTAAGGGACCAAGTCCACAACCTTTGGAGGAATCAAAGTCCCACAACAACAAAAGCATTACAGCATGGTCATATGATACTGAAAGCTTGGAATATACCACTAGATAGGGAAACATTTTTTTTTATTTTACTCTTATATACACAAAAATTGTGAATATTTGAGACGTTTCATATGCAAATGAATATTTTTACAAGTGAAATACCATATAGTGTTACTGCCTTTTTAATAATTCAATATTTACGGAAATATGTTATTTTAATCACCCCTACATATCTAGTGTACTCTGCCATTCTCGTCAGATTTTGTTCACGCGAGGTTACACGAGAGGTCCACCACCTGGAAATCAAGATGGCCACGCAGGTGAGAAATTTGATGTTTTTCGTTCGTTTTGACGCGTTTTTTGTCCCGATCTGCTAATGTTGTGTTTTGCTCCTGAAGCTAGTGGTCGCGGTGTTTCTTTTTCGATCAGAATATGAAATTCTAGTGGATATAAACAGTTTTAAAATTCGCAAAAACAGCAAAATGTCAGTAACGTTGTCGTCATCAAAAAACAAAGAGGGGGCGGTGCTACAGCTCACAACACATCATAACATATGCTGAGAAAATATTTATTGAGACGCACTGCATATAGATGTGTCAGATCAAGCCTTAGTCTTGTCATCATCAAGATATTCAGGGTTCGATATACCACATGCATATGCAAGTTTGTGCAAGTACTAGTATTGGTGTGGTGCAAGTTTGTTTAAGATCAAACTTGCACCAGTGCAATTAAGTTACTTTTGTCCTCTAACACCTGCCATTAGAAAAAGCTTACACACACTAAGAATATTGTCTGCCATTGAAAGGTTAAAGAAAATAACACTGAATAAAAAAAGCCTAAATTTGACATATTTCTAAATTTGGTTAGACATCCAGGTAAACTATTTTTTGAGACAATTCCATCTCTACAATGCTAAATGATTCCTATGGTGTTGTCTTACCTTGATTTGCATATGAGGTACATTTGCATACAAATAAGTGACTTTAATATGTTCAACTGGTTTTTCCAGTTATATGTATTGTATTGAGTTGTTCTACCACTTCATTCTGGAGATGCTTAAGAATAGGTACTGTGATGGATGTCACTCGATGAGTCCAGAAGAAATCTATGGATCTTATCGAGTTGTAGACATTGAATTGTCTTTAATTGAGCCTGAATTCACAGTTTTTATGAAACAATTTCAAACCAAAAATGAAATACGCTACGGAAAAACAAATATCCAAACATGTGGTCTTTATGTATCCCCATTTACTCTGACACGTACATTTGCAAATTTTCAGAAGAGGAGATAAGGGGTTAACAGTTCAGTATTTGGGTTGTGCAAGTAAGTTTCTTTTCGTGCAAGTTACCTTTGGCTTAACTTGCACAGGTGCAAGTTGACTGAAAAGTGTATTTCGAGCCTTGATATTATATTACTCGATGAGGTAATACAGTAGCAAAAAATTGTTAGAAAAGTGGAGTGATATGAAAGAAACAATAGATTTTAATGGTGGTGACAAAAATTATGTAGGTGACAGCCAAAACAAAACGGCCGCAAACACTGAAATATTTGCAACTTATAAAACTTTTCAATGTTCACTTTGGTTTCGTGAATGTTTTTGCTGTTGTTGTTTGAAATAAATGTGCAGGTGATCTCTACTCCCTCACATCTATGATACTCAGGCTAGCCAATCCCATGATGATAATGCCAACTATGAAGCTCAGTCATATAAAAATAAATATCAAAACACAGTACAAATCAACCAAAATCCAGCCTCCCAGGTCTGTTTAGAACTAGGTCTACTTTGCCATATGAGTCCATGTGTTGTCCATAGGTCGGAAGGCTGATCTTGCATTATGCATGGTTCTGGGTCTTCATTCATCCTTCAGTCCTGTGTAAGAGGGAGGGTTGTGTCTCAGATCTCATTGAATAACCTGGATTGATCACCAGTAGAGTAGAGTAAGAGTAATCTGTGGCACAGCCACACTCTCGGCTTTGCTTTGTAAACAAAGATCATCAAGGGTGTTGTCCACATTGTCCTGTGGTAATGACTAATGGCTGACAAATTTGGCTGCAGGGAAATGCAGCTGGGTCTTGGGATTAAT